>NC_088648.1:5209495-5259495 GCF_964019385.1 Sycon ciliatum | reverse complement strand
CGCCGACGCGTGGTCTTTTTTGCGACCTGGCTCGTAGAATTAGCTTTGTTTCTTGCCTGGGCCGACAAATGCTCATGCAGACGGCTCACCTGGGCTCTAAAATTGCCTGAGCAAGAAAGCCCCAGTTCTCGCAGTCGAGTTTCAACTCCGTCGACTTTGAGTTGGCGGAGATCGGAAAGTGATGGCACGGAGCTCATGGTGACGGCTCAGGATCTCCTACGACTGTGGAACTTTAGAAATTTCAAATCTCGCCGAGTAATTGCAACAAGGAAGAAAGAAATTGCAAAACAGTTGGATGCACGCAGCAGCACAGCTAGCGAGAAAAAGAGCCGTGGATGGGTTTGTTCCTGTTTTTGATGGCTGTGGACATCCGTTGGCCCAACGGTCTCGTGTGAGTACGGTGTTTGTTTGTGCTGCCAGCTCGCGCCCGGCATTTGTTTGCGCTGGCAGCTCGGGCCCGGTGCGTGAGTGAAACCGAACCGTGACAAAGGCTTTCGCTCTTTAGTGCTATTGACTGGCTTTTCATACGATGCCTATTGATGTCCAGAGACATGCTGTCTAGCCTTCCCCTAGTACGCATTCACGGGGCTTTGTTGAAGTTCGTGCCGTGAACTGCCAAAGGGAATTGTTTGAATGGTGCTGGGGCGAGTGCGACATTACGGCGTCCCTGCAGCTGGCCTAATCGCGTTTGTCTCCACAACCGATTTTAACGATCATTGACAGATGCGTGACCCCCGTATGATTTGTTTATGCGGGCAATATGCGACCTGTTCATATTATTATTATTCACGTCCACAGGAATGAACGAAATATCTAGGAAACAAACAAAAGATAACAAACCAAATAATAAACTCAGTCCAAGACATAGTCAGCTAGTCGAGCAGGTGCAGTGCGAACACGGCCGGAATGACGAGGAACAGGAGAAGAAGTACTAACCAGATCAGAAGACCACGGCTGTAGCGGCGGAGAGCAGTGTGGCAAATCATCATCGGACAGCGGCAATGGGTCAGGACGAGAAGCAGTAACGGCGGGTGGTTGACAGTCAGGAGGACGGGATACGGCTTCATGCGGACGAACAAAATTGCCCCTGGCAGCATCATAACTGAAGAAACCCTCAGCCAGAGCAGAATCAGATGGAGCAAGAAGACTCAGAGGCGGAAAACAATCAGCCGATGGCCCAGCGGCCGAGGCACCAGGGGGACGAACAAAAACGGCCGGAGGAACAATCTCAGCAGCCGGAGGAACATCAGCAGCAAGTGGCACTTCAGCAGCAGCAGACAGAGAAACATCACGGGCAAGAGGCGGCAGACTCGGCGGAGGAGACGGCACATCGGTCACCACAAGGGACATGGCATCAGCATTCCTGTGGCGCGATTCAGGGCGGTGCACAACAGCAAACACGAACTCCCCCAAAGCCTCTATCCCTCGAGCTTTCCGACCACGGGGCTCCTTGGTTGCCCGCAATGGAATTAATGGAGAATTATCTGTTCGCGCAGTGAATTAACGACCAAGCAGGTAGAGCCGGAAGTGGTTGGCGACAAAGACAAGGGCCAGGGCTTCGCAGTCACTGGCATCATAGTTACGCTCCACCTTTGTCAGTATTCGGCCACCAAAAGCAATGGGACGTTCCACCTGGTCCTGTACCTGGCTCAGGACACCACCAATGGACACTTTAGAGGCATCTATGTCCAGAAGGAAGGGACCGGCATCTGGTCCGAAGTCCAGGAATGCCATAACCGGAGCACTCGATAGCACAGACTTCAGCACTCGGAAGGAAGCGTCGCAAGCTTTCGTCCAAACAAATTGCGCATTCTTGCCAGTGAGAGCCGTCATTGGGGCTGACTGCTGCGAAAACCCACTGATGGATCTGCGGTAATATCCCGCGAAACCAAGGAATGACCTGACCGCAGTGACGGACTTCGGCATCTTCCACGCAAGAATCACGGAAACCTTGTCCGGATCGGGGGCAATTCCGTCTGGCGACACGCGGTGCCCAAGGAACACGACATCCGACCGGAAAAAAGGAACATTTCGCCGAATTGAAATGAAGGCCTGCTGGACGCACACGCTCAAATACCCGAGACAAAATTAAAACTTGGCCTGACAATGTATCGCTCGCATTGAGAACATCATAGAAGAAGACACGGCAAAAAGGCTGAGCAGCAGCATTACAGACCCTGATATGTATTATACTCAAGTGACTGTATGCATACTAGGACTTCTCCATGCGTGTGTACACCAAGGACTCCGCAGTAGTCAGGAGACAAGAAACCCCTTGGCACTCTTCATTGTTTTGTTTTATCTTGTTGTAAATATACTCTACTTCTTGTGCCAGGACTTGTCTTCGTTGGAAAGAATACTAGCAGTAACATCACATGACGCAGTGAACATTTGTGATCCTTTAGTTTTGTAGCCTTTTAGTTGCCTCGTTGTCATGTGTGGGAATCAGAGGGACTTGGTACCATTTCGGGCATGCGTTCCACCGAGCAGAACCAGATGTGTCATGGCCGCGCGTTGGCGGGTTTGTGACTTGGCTTAGATCAGTCTAGTGGCTACCCAGGTAGACAACCAATATAGCCGCCATTCAAGTTAGCTAGCTCACACAGAACAACACAGGGGCGTCACACACGGTACGACCACTACGTCAATGGTCGTACCACTTTTCGTCCAGGATTGTCCACCCAATTCATCCAAAAAAAGCGATAAAAAAATTCAAGGATCTTCGGACTTGTACAAAAGTCAAAACATCGTAACTACAACTAAAAGTCGCTCTAAAAAGTCACGGCACGAAGCACGGTATTCCTGTACATGTGTACTACACTCTAGCAGTGTACTCGTACAGTGAGAAGATGGTCACAGCACTCGCCCATATGTCCAGATCGTACACTTCGGTATGCTAAACAAGGCAGATCGCGCCTTGTTCGTAGGCCGGATGTGACCAGTGACATGTCACACCTCATAGCACAACGAAGTGTTGCAAGAATAGAGTACATCCACGAGTACTAGTACTTTGCTAGCACCTCACAGTCACACCACAGGGAGCACGCCGTAGATCTATGTACACAGTTTGCGAAGTCAAATCGTTAAGCAAGCCTTCTTGACAACAGGCTTTCAGAATTAGAAGGAGGCAAGGCGCGTGATGTCGAAACATGCCAAGTCACGCTGCCACAAGGAAGCGGTCGATCGCCTGCTGACAATCCCGGAAAATGTCTGCGATGTTGGTGAGCGCTTGGACTCCCAGTTTACTGCCCAGCGGAAGGAGAATTGTGCTTGTCTGCTGCAAGTGCTCCGCTCCGTGCGCTTTCTCGCACGACAGGGACTCGCTTTGCGTGGAAGCTCCAGGTCGGGAGGTGGAGAGTGTGACGGTAATTTTCTGCAGGTTCTGGCTCTACTGTCGGACAATGATGAGAGTCTTGTGCGCTGGCTGAACCGTCGGACTGACAAGTACACTAGTGCTGCCATTCAGAATGAAATACTTCAGGTAAGAATCAGACAAATGACATAATCGTGCGATGGGTTACACGGCCTTGGCCTGAAGTGGACAATTATGTTGACGATGTACTGACGCCAGCATCGACGCGAGAAGCAGTAGCTGCTGAACTGGAGCGCTACAGTCTTCTCACAAAGCCACCAGAGCCGCCGTCTACTGCACGAGTGCTGGGCCTGCAGCTGTCGACATCTGCAAACAGCGACGACACCCGATGGTCGAGGCGAGATTGCGTAGATCTTGCATTTGAGCGTCCCCTGACGAAGCGAGGCGTCCTCCAGTGGACCGGACGACTGACCAGTCACTACCCAGTAGGCGCCGGGCTGCGACCCGCCTGCTCGTACTTGAAGCATATGGCAAGCACAGCTACTGGCTGGGACGATCCGGTTCCGCAAGGCATTGTACGGTGTGCCGGCGAAGTAGTTGAGCGTCTGGCACGTGGTGACTCTGCACGTGGAGTTTGGCGTGTGCCGTCAACATCTGGCGGCGACTGGGCAGTCTACTGCGACGCGTCTGACCTGGCGACTGGCATTGTGCTGAAACACAATGGAGACATCGTTGGGGATGGCACGTGGCTACGTGATGCAGACGACAGGAAATGCATCAACGTCGCAGAACTCGACGTGGCGATGCGTGGTCTGTCACTGGCTGTTGAGTGGGGCCTGGAATCAGTGCGGCTCATTACTGACTCCAAGGCTGTATTTGGATGGCTTGGTCAAGTTGCCGAGAATGCGTGCCGTGTTCGCGTAGGAGGCCTGCACAAGGTGCTCATTGAACGTCGGTAACAAGTGGCAACTGACCTGATGGAGGCCGCACGCCTGAAGGTGCGTGTTGAGTGGACGCCCACTGAGAAGAACCTGGCTGACCAACTGACTCGTGTTCCGGTGCACTGGGCTAAAATGGTGCAGACCCGATACAACTGCTGAGATTGCCGCCCCCGTCGATAGCACAGTTGATGAGGCAGCGAGACTAGCTGTCAAGCGCGATGAAGTACAGCATGCCCAGAGAGCATCTCCCCAGCTGATGCCTGTACTGTCGACTGTCCAGCTAGGCAAACGAGTCGAGGTAAAGCCATTCAGCAAGATCAGAGACCAGCTTGTTCTGGATGACGGAGTGTTATCTCGCAGCTTCAGGCTCCCGGCACTCGGGAATGTGACCGTGCCGATCATCCCAGAATCTCTGATACCACGTGAAGTGGAAGAAGCGCATCGAATGTCCGGGCACGGTAGCTGGACAGTGATGTACGAGATGTTGCGCGGCATCTGCTACTTTCCCTTATAAACTCGCGCTGCCAAGAATGTTGCCGTAAATGTCAAGCGTGCTGTGCAGCGAATGGACGTGGTGGGGCGACGGTGCCACTTACTCCCCCTGAGATCCCCAGTCGCCCTTGGAGTGTGCTGCAAGTGGATACACTGGAGCTTGGCGCCGACCGCAGCAGACAGTACCACTGTGTACTCGTGTGCACTGATGTATTTAGCAAGTGGGTCGAGGTGAAGCCACTACGGCGACACGATGCTGCAAGCGTTGCAGGAGCGCTGACTAGTATGTGCTGCCGGTGGGGTCTGCCCGATCAAATCCAAATGGACACCGAGACCGAGTTCCAGAATGCTGTTGTCCGGTCCCTCTTCACCCAGTTTGGCGTGCGCGTGAAGACTGGAGCAGTTCGCCACCCACAGTCGCAAGGCGGCATGGAGCGCATGAATCGCACTCTCATAACGCTGATGTGGTAAGTGCTAGATCAGGCGTCGCACTGGAAGAAGGAGCTGGATCTCCTGCTGTTCTACTACCGATCCCGGCCGCATTCCACGACGACAGTGTCACCTATGCTCGCGATATGTGGCTGGAAGCCCCAATCAGTGGGTGTGGAAGAGCGCCCAGAGGTCCTTGTGCCGAGCGAATGGGTTGAGAACCTTAATAAATCGGCTGCCCGTGTACGCGATGTTGTGGAGACAGAGTTGTCTGTATCGAGCCCTCCACAACCATCCACCAGCACCCAATCACCCTACGTTCCCGGTGATACAGGTTTGTTCCGATGCCCCGCGCATCACCAGAAGTTGTTCCCACCATTTGAGCCTGGCCGGAAGGTGGAGAAGATTGTTTCTCCATCTACTGTCGTGATCAGTTATGCCAATGGTGCAAAGAAAGTGGTCAACATAATTGACCTGCTGAAGCTAGACTCAGCTCCTGTAATACCGGATTCTGAGGAGGGCCACAGCGCACAGCCGAACCCTACCGAGAGTGATAGGGAGAGTTACGCAAGTGATGGCGGAGCCGTTGGCCTGGAATTTGACGGCGGAGACAGTGATTCAGTCCCACGCTATGATCTCCATGCCCCAGCTAGCTGTGGACGCCCAATGCGATATTGTCCCTGAGTAGTGGCGTCTGGAGGGAGAGGTGTAATAGATTGACTAGTAACTGTCGACGCCACCTCATCTCTCTCTCTATCTCTATTCCTTTCGTGACATCTAACGTACTATTTACTATTGATCACTACGTATTATTACTGTTGAACTTCATTTATTCACGCTTTGTTCGTGACGTTCTTCCTTTTTCCAGTATTATCGTGCGTGCACACGATGACGTAGATCGCCATTTTGTCCGTGGCATCTTGGTGCGCGAGCCTTTATTCTTTTTCTCTAGCTCTTTTAGTTTTAGTTCTTTTGTGCAAAAGCAAGTAATTAGTCCAATGTCGAGTGGGCTGTGAGTGTTGCATGTTGGGCAGTGCAGACAGGGTAGTTCACAACATACTCAAGAATCACGTCCCTGTGATCTCAACTAACATTAAAGTCAGCGAGTCGTGACGGTAACCGCCTAGCTCTCGTTAGTCAAGCCAACTGGTTCTGTACCGCAACAGATACGAGCATAGAGTACAAAATGTGGCTCCACAGGAGGGACATTTCCATCGAAAAAAATCCAACTTCAAATGAAACTGGTACTGCTCTACTATCGTAGAGATGAGCCTGGTGCTGATAAACAGCATGCAGCTTATCACGTACAACTGAATGCACGTTTGCCAATCACTCACGCAGAGCGTATAGGTATGACAGTTCGCCATTTCGATCCATCTCAGATGGAGGTAGACCATAGGCCATAACATGTGGTAGATACACCCCTCTACCACGTAGGTATCAGGTTCAGTACAAAACTGCCGCAGAGCTCCAGGAGCCATTTCATAGACTTGGTGGTGTCCAACAAATCGGTTCCACCCACACTCCACCCTTTACAAAAGACCTTGGCGACCTCGCCAAGACTTCCACGGTAGGTTCATTGCTGCCAACAAGGACAGACACAAGCCACCCACACTGTAGCACAGTTCTGTGGTAGTACAGTACAGTTTTGCAACCAACTCGCCGAGTACAGCATCCCAACATTCCAGATGTTCATCAATGAACGCTGAAACAGTGATTCAATTCTAGATACACTAGAAAGCAGATACGCCGCTGATGGTCCTTGAGTGTTGAACTCATGAGCCATTGAATATGAGCTGTGCCCATTGCGCATTCCGAATGGCATAACATGAACTGACAATGACCATCGTGCAACTGCCAAAGGCATAGTAACAACCTGATCACAGGTCTAGGGTGCAACATGTTTGCATCGTACAGAGCGCTAAGCGTCTCTTCAATTTTCAGGAGGGGAAACAGGTCCCGCTCTGTCACAGCATTAAGCTTCCTGTAGTCAACACTAAATCGTGTCAAACTGACCGTCTTTCGACAAGTACAATATGCGACGACCAAGGACCAGCAACATCTTCCACCAGCCTCTGTTGTTCCATATCTTCAACAAGCTCGCGAGCAGTTTCACGAGAGTTCCATAGCATACGCCTAGCAGCCTGTGCAACAGGGTCATGATCATGTGTCTCAATCTTGTGGTGTGGCACCGAAGTGCGACAAAGCTCAGATGAGTTCAAAGCGAACGCATCTCGGTACCGAAGCACTAAGGCTTGGAAGCAGTGGATCTCCTCGCGGAAGATACTAGATTGTCTCAGAGATGTCTCATTACCGTCTCTACCTCCAACCGCCGCTGTGGGCTCCTGGACCGAAACCAGCTCGTCCCTACTGTCGTCACGGGTTTGAGAACCGTGAACGAACTGCCTCCACGCTCCTCGCCACGCCACACAACAAAGGACCAGTACAAATTGTTAGAGATCTTTTTCTTCTACTTCATTTCAGTAGGCGACTGGGGAACTCATAAAGAAGAACCAACACTGACAACGAACGACTGACGACTGACACGGAGACAAGACGAGACAACAGAATATATCATAGTGAAGGCGTACAACGGGGACAAGACAAGCAAGTGTGTACCAACGGGGACAGAAGACGGTGCAGCCGCATGTACCCAGGAGTCAAAAACAGCGCAGCAGCATGTACCACGACTCAGCAGCATGTACAACAAAGAGACACAAAAGCAGCCACATGTACGACAAAGAGCTACACGTGCAACCGCATGTACAACGAAGAGACACAAGCGCAGCCACATGTACAACACTATCCCCCATCAAAAAAAAGACATCCACTCCTGTGGATGGAAGCAATCAAAACAAAATTAGAAGAAAGACAGGAGAAAAAGAAATCAAATGTGAACACAATACAGAGGAGAATAGAAACAAAACATGCAGGGCCAAAACAGTAAGAGACGTAACTCCGGACCAAAAAGCCAAGGCACAAATGTGTGAAAAGAAAACAGACCGGGCCCACCCATAGAGGGAACCGCCATACTTTCAGGCGTGGGCCGCCAGGAAGTAACCACGTGGCCCTGGTACGAAGCCAAGGCAAACCGATGGCACTGCGAAGACCGCGGCAGCTGAACCGGGTGACCAGGCATCTGGAAGCACAGGAGTTGTCCGGAAAACCATCACGCAGCAAACCATCACGCAGCCGATGGGGCTACGAGAGCTCACAGAGACAGAAAGACACACACAGAAAGAAACACGGACTGACGCAAACATCTCAGCCATCGCCAAAATCAGAAAAGCACACGAAGGAAGGGAAGAACAGCCAGGAAGAACACGTCGACTGAAACAGGAGCAATTAATCAGTGAGGACACCATTGAGGACACACAAACAAATCGGTTACCAATACGCAAAAGATAATGAAGAAAAACCACAGGGCGCTACCCTGAAAAACCCACAGGTCTCTAACCTGAAAAAAACCACAGGGATTGAACCTGAAAAAACCACAGGGATTGAACCTGAAAAAACCACAGGGATTGAACCTGAAAAACACGGAACTACATCCGCTTCGCAAAACCAAAAAACCGAGACAAAAACTGTCAGGGACCGACTGGGGCGCGCAAGGGCCAACCAGCAACACGCGGAAACCATAACACCCGCAAGGCAAACCGATACAACAAAACACAGGATCCATGCAGACCACCAGGCAGACCGTGGCTCACCATGATCAGACGCCCACCCAAACGAACTAGAGAGACCCACATGCCGAAACACAATTATTACAAAACCATACGCTCACAAAAAAATTCAACCTGGATCCGAAACGAGAATCCTACATGAAGTTCACACCTCCCACCAAACCGGAAGCCACCAGCTTTCCGACTGGGTGCACAGTGCATGACCGAGCCTGACAACGCTCTGCACGGAACATGGAGAAACTACTACTACTACTAGTAGAACTGTACTAGTGAAACAGTAGAAACACGAAACAAAATATGGATCGACTACAAACGAGGCAGCACCTCGAGAACGTTCAGGTGGACATCCAAACAAAACACGCGACACAGTCACAATATCGGAGCAGTCCGACGGCAACTCCGTGACAAGCACAAGTGCACAACACAAGATGAGATCAAAGCTACCCATGCTGAATTCACGACGAGCAAGCAAAAACAAGTTCGAGATTCGAACGCGAAGCACACGAACAGAAGTTTGAAATTTTCATACACACAACCGTACAGTACAGGGTAGTCGATCTACTAGTCAGAGCGACACAGGAACAACGAACACAACGGGGCGAACTTACAACGAGCAGCTAGACTACACTACACACTCGAGCACAAGAGAACAAGGTTCCACGGACCTCCTGCCGGGACCAGAGTCACCCAACGCAAAACAATTTGAAAAAATTCGAAATCGAATACAAGTTACGGCAACACATAACGCAGAGTAGACAATTACAAAGGCATTCTCACCTGAGTAGGCGCTCTCATGAGAGGCTTGGACGTGTGTGAGACTCAAGTAACTGGGCCATGGCGAGAACACGAAGAGGAGACGAAAACACAGCTGATATGGAGACGAACTCAGGGTCGTGGATACGATTTGGAGGGCGCCAAATGTCCTCACGGGTTTGAGAACCGTGAACGAACTGCCTCCACGCTCCTCGCCACGCCACACAACAAAGGACCAGTACAAATTGTTAGAGATCTTTTTCTTCTACTTCATTTCAGTAGGCGACTGGGGAACTCATAAAGAAGAACCAACACTGACAACGAACGACTGACGACTGACACGGAGACAAGACGAGACAACAGAATATATCATAGTGAAGGCGTACAACGGGGACAAGACAAGCAAGTGTGTACCAACGGGGACAGAAGACGGTGCAGCCGCATGTACCCAGGAGTCAAAAACAGCGCAGCAGCATGTACCACGACTCAGCAGCATGTACAACAAAGAGACACAAAAGCAGCCACATGTACGACAAAGAGCTACACGTGCAACCGCATGTACAACGAAGAGACACAAGCGCAGCCACATGTACAACACTACCACTACGGGAGTAACCTCCAACCGTATCTGTGGGCCTCTGGACCGTTTCCAGCTCGTCCCTACCACTGAGGGAGCGTCCTCCAACCGCCTCTGTGGGCTTCTGGACTGAGACCAGCTCGTCCCTACCACTGCGAGAGCATCTTCCAACCACCCATTGTGGGCCTCTGGACCGAGTCCAGCTCCTCCCTACCACTGCCGGAGGATCCTCCGACCGCCTCTGTGGGCTTCTGGACTGAGACCAGCTCGTCCCTACCTCTGCGGGGGGTTAGAGCGGGACAATCTGCGCCAATGCGCAACTGCTTCCAGACCCCCCCCCCCCCCGAGGGAGTCCTCTGTCTCAGCTACTTGAGCTGATTCTTCTCTCTGGCCATCGGCCATAGTGTCTTCGATCACGATAATCATGACGTCAGATAATGGTTCCAACCGACCAATCAGCATTGCCCTCTCTAGAGTCACTGCGTCGTCAGAGCAAATCAACACCCGAATTGGAACATCCACCGTAGGGCTCACTAGCGCACGCGCCATCATCACATCATTTATCCTTTGAAAACACCCATCAGGTATCGTCAAGGCGCAGGTCGGCAACCCTTCCGACTTGTCTAGCATGGCGTTGACCGTCACCTCTGAAAATGGAGTTATCACTTCACGTCTCCGCAATCGAAGAATGTGCTCTAGTTTGCCATCACCATCATGGCTCGGCGGAACGACGGCAGCTTTAGAAGCTTTAAAAATGCAGTGCTCCATCACCTGAAGTGATCTCGCAAGGAATTGGGACAGCAGTTCGCGTCCAATGTCAGAACCAGTAACCAGCATCATACTCAGTACGTGACGAACACCTTAGGGTGCGGACGTTGACAGATCCGACATGAAACAGGCATCGGCCAACACAAAAGTGCTGGTTTCAGGTGGGCATCACCTCACTATTGATTTCCATCACACTCCAATCAAAACATTCGAGATCCGCATCAACGAACTCAAATCAGCAGTTGTTCAAGCTCCCTGCAGAAATAATAACTTGTTACTGCACCATTGTTTCAGCCAGCATCTCAATTGGTGCGCCCAGTTTCGAAATCTGGCTTCGTGACTCCGTCACACGACAAGGACATAGTCCTCTTGACTGGGTTTTGAACCATCAATGTTTCAAAGAACAGCAGCACTCCCCAGCGGCATGACCGACTTTCGCCAGGTCTTCCGGAGCAAGTAGATGGCACGCCAACAGATAGCAAGAGGTAAAAACAGAATGAGTTTACGTTCCATGTGCATGCACTCAGACAGAGTGTTCACTGAACCAACCAAGGCCAGATAGAACAAAGCATTTCGCTTCCGAATCCACTTGAGAAATCAACATGAAATTCACACCTCTGCGTGCTCGAGTAATCAAGAGCTCAGAGCTCAGCATGGACCAGTGCATACCGAGTAACGACTACTCTGCCAGAGCAACAGCAAGACACAACTTGGATCCTGGTCACAGCACCAAATGTCATGGCCGCGCGAAAACAGTTACGCTATAATGTCCACTAACACCACCAGTTACTAAACAATCCGAGTCCATTCCTGCATATCATTTAAATATATTTATGTGAAGATGCAAGCTGGTGCAAATGTAAAACATTATTTTCATAACATAACCCAGCAATAGGTAAGTACAATGTGTAATGTATTCACGACAGCATGTCCTCCGCCTTGTAACATGTTTTGCCAGTACAAGAGGCCTCGACTATCGGAAAAAACTACAGCCAGCGCACCCACAGGGACCGAAAGTTCGTACTACACGCTGAAATTAGTTCGTCTTCACGAAAGTTCGCCGTACAGGAGTTCGTCTTAAATTTTTTTGACTTGATATGATGCCTGCCAACCGTAGGATTAGCCCTAATTCATACTAAAGGTAAGTTTGCCTTATGAGTGTTCTTCCTAATGAGGCTTGACTGTATTTCGTGTTTGTCCAGGTTTTTGGGCAATAATCAACTTTCAAGCCTACCTGGCCAAATATTCCAAGGTCTTTCAGCACTTAGTATCTTGTAAGTTGCATTATCATAATGGTACATTGCACGAAATCGTACAACACTTGTTAATTAAAGATCTGCTGGGATCAAGATGACAACACCTGTGGTTTCTGTATAATGCTAGGCAGGGCATGCGGAGAGTTTAAAAGCATTCTTTATGCTTGTGCTTTCACGGTAGAGAATTGCCATGGTTATAAAAGGACGTTACTACTGTTACCATGTGCGTCAACCACTCAGCAGCTATGACCGCCATCAACATAAACTTTTGTGATCGTACTGGTGTGCTCAATTCTAATTTTTCTTTCATTTCACTGCCTATCCCCAGATTATAGTACCAACCACAACAAACATACAATACACTGCTCCATAGTATTTTTTATTCCCGTAGCTATGCAGAAGACGTTACTTCAGTAACGTTTGGCGCTAGCAAGGGTCCACGCAGCTTTAATTTGATGTTTATCTATTTGTTTGTTTGTGCCATTGGCATGCCTGGCGTTATCCCGTATCTGTCCCGTACCATCAAGAGTACCGTACCATCAAGAGAATGAGTACGTACATGTATGCGAAGTGTATCGGGGGAATGCATGTGTCGCATCCCTGGCTCTCAGTGACCAGACAAGTAAAGTCAAGAGGGATAACAAATAAATATACGAAACGAATGCATACGTGGACGGGTGCACGCACGTTTACATACATGTATTAGTGTAAGAGAGTTACAAAGTGCAGCAGTCAGCATAATACTAGCACATGCTGAGAGTGCAAGCATCACCATTGATCATGGCCATGCCAATGTTCAGCAGCACTCAATTCCGCAAGCTTCTGAAGATCAGCACACCTGCAACAAATAGATAGGACAAGGATACGCTTATTACCGTAATGATGAATGGGAGCACACAACTACTCTTTTTTTTGAAGTACCCAATTCTCAACGAATGTGATGCTCAATGAAAATCCATCCACTCAAAGACCTGTAAACAGGTGACGGTGGGGACAATAATCTATTAGTAATACAGGTGGAATCCTGGTAATTCGAACCTCCAAATGCCAGGAAAAAGCTTCTAAATATCCGGACATTCCAATTATCCAACATGAACCCACAACACAATTTGTATGTCAAAATGCTCTCATGGTCACGCAGAGTTGCACTATGGACCTTAGACACAGATTTAACGGATACTGAACTGGCTAGCACAGCCTGCTCATGCAAACTGAACTGACCAGTACAGTCTACAGTGAACTTCGAATTACACTTTGCTAACTTCGAAATATCAGCACAAGTCCCACACATTTTCTATTTAGTGGAATCCGTGGAACTTCGAATTAACCGGACATGTTCTGTTTGAGGTTCAAATTATCAGAAATTTTTACGTGGGAATCGTATTGACAGAAATCGGTCCAGGATTTCACCTGTACGAGGAATAAGATCGTTTGTGCACACAACAGCTTGAGAAGCTTGAGAAGCTTTTTCTTGTCATCGGCATACAATCAATCCTCCTACTACTAGTACTAGTGAAGTACTACTGCTAGTACACTGGCACTGCGTTTGTGGATCCCACTGTATTTGACATCATACTAGAGGAAGAGTGTCGTGGAGTTCCCATAATTATCACAGGGATAAAAATACATGTCTCATGAAATAGAATTGATGATAGCTTGACGATCGTATACATGGTATACAATTGATGATAGCTTGACGATCGTATACATGGTATACGATTGATGCAAAGTTCTTGCAGTCCTTGAGGACTGATATTATTGTCACGCAACTATTACAAAGTCGTTGATTACTTTTAGGGCATTCATTCAAGCAACATCAATCAAACGCGATACGCTCCTTGGAAATAGAAAAAAATTCAAGCATAACGACGGAACAGCAGACCAATCGAAACGAATAAAAGCTTCCTTACCCTGGGCAATGCGCTCAAAATACAGGATCTGGAACAATGCTGTTGGCACTGATCAGTCACTGGGTGTGGCTTGCCCTAGAGCAGGTCGACAAGCGTCCGGAGCGCTGCAGCGAAGAGTATGACGTGCTGGAGCTGTCCGCCAGGCACTGGTGGATGCGGTCCGTGGTTGCGTCGTCAACTGCTGAAGGGTGGACTGCGCCGGTTGTGTCGGCACTGCGTTGGCAGTTGGGCTGCGAGTCCGGAAGCGCCGACAACCTGACCCAAGCAGGATTTATCTGCATTACTATACACTACAATTATTGATGTGAGTGCCGTCCAATGCGGCTGCCCATTAGCGTAGTGGGCAATGCGCTCGAAGTACAGGATCTGGAACAAAGCTGCTGGCACAGATCAGTCCCTGAGTGTGGCTTGCCCTGGCGTGGGCGACAAGCTTTCGGAGCGCTGCAGCGAACCGCATTTCATGCTTGTGTCGGCACCACTTCGCCAGTTGGGCTGCGAGACCGGCAGCGCTGACAGCCGGACCCAAACAGTATTTATCTGCACTAATATTATACTGCAATTTATGTGAGTGTCGTTCAATGCAGCTGCCCATTAGCATAGTGGGCAATGCGCTCAAAGTACAGGATCTGGAACAATGCTGCTGGCACTGATCAGTCCCTGAGTGTGGCTTGCCCTGGCGCAGGGCGACAAGCGTTCGGAGCGAGGCAGCAAAGTGCATGTCATGCTGGAGCTGTCCGCCAGGCCCTGGCGGATGAGGTCCATGGTTGCGTCGGCAACTGCTGGAGGGTGGCCTGTGCTGGGTGTGTCAGCACTGCGTCGGTAGATGGGCTGAGAGTCCGGAAGCACAGTACTCGAAGACGAGTAAGAGAATTAGCAGGATCATTGCAGAGTCGTCGTTGAGCTGAGAGTCTGCATCAGCCGGTCTGTTAAACAGAAGGGGGAGGATCTAAGGCCAAATGGTGGTGCCTTAACGTTATCTACATGGTATGAACCTTCTCAAAAATGCCAAGCCGGGGCCAGACATGAGGGGAAACAGGGCAAAGCCGAAAGGCATACTTCGTGTCAGCTTTAGAGAGGAGAGCTCAGGGACTGTAGCATTTCCCTAGATTGAACGCGGCAGATTTCCGTGTCGACGGAGTCGTAGCTGTCGGGCCGAAAGGAACGAAATGCCAGCGCGTCAAAGATTGTCATGTAGACATCTTAGACTATAGGGTCCCACCTCATGGTTGGGTCCGCAGCCAGGAGTGAGCGGAGCGATTGATCGTACTCATACACAGCCTGGAACCTAAATTTCCGAGCCATCCTCAAGATTATGGGCTGGTACGAAAACAACTCCGGGGCCCTGGAGAGGTGTGCTGCTTCGTAAATTGCACAATACGTGGTCCAAGCGTCGACTCACGGCCAGGTTCCGGTGTTTGTCCGCACCTAGCCGTCTTTCCAAGTTGTCACAGACCACCGTCCACTAGTGCCCATTCTCAACTCGTATACGCTCGACCAAGTTGAGAAGCCACGCCTGCTCTGGCTCCTGCTGAAGCTCCAGGCATACCAGTTGACCGCTTCCTGGCGTCCTGGCAAGGAGAACGCCTTTGCCTTTGCCGATGCATTGTTGTGTAACCCTGTAGCTCTGCCTGGTGAAGATCCCCTCCTGATGTGCTGCAAACAGTTACGCTATAATGTCCACTAACACCACCAGTTACTAAACAATCCGATTCCATTCCTGCATATCATTTGAATATATTTATGTGAAGATGCAAGCTGGTGCAAATGTAAAACATTATTTTCATAACATAACCCAGCAATAGGTAAGTACAATGTGTAATGTATTCACGACAGCACGTCCTCCGCCTTGTAACATGTTTTGCCAGTACAAGAGGCCTCGACTATCGGAAAAAAACTACAGCCAGCGCACCCACAGGGACCGAAAGTTCGTACTACACGCTGAAATTAGTTCGTCTTCACGAAAGTTCGCCGTACAGGAGTTCGCCCTAATTCATACTAAAGGTAAGTTTGCCTTATGAGTGTTCTTCCTAATGAGGCTTGACTGTATTTCGTGCTTGTCCAGGAATTTGAACCATAATCAACTTTCAAGCCTACCTGGCCAAATATTCCAAGGTCTTTCAGCACTTAATTTCTTGTAAGTTGCATTATCATAATGGTACATTGCACGAAACCTTACAACACTTGTTAATTAAAGATCTGCTGGGATCAAGATGACAACACCTGTGCTTTCTGTATAATGCTAGGCAGGGCATGCGGAGAGTTTAAAAGCATTCCTTACGCTTGTGCTTTCACGGTAGAGAATTGCCATGGTTATAAAAGGGCGTTACTACTGTTGCCATGTGCGTCAACCACTCAGCAGCTATGACCGCCGTCAACATAAACTTTTGTGATCGTACTGGTGTGCTCAATTCGAATTTTTCTTTCATTTCACTGCCTATCCCCAGATTATAGTAACAACCACAACAAACATAAAATACACTGCTGCATAAAATGGCAATAAATAAGATAAATTGTGCACTCATAACAAAAGCAAAAATGAAGAAAGTCAAGTTCCATAACGTTTTCTTGTGACTGTCATCAGTGGAATGCCGTCACATAAAAATGTAATAACTAAAACACACACTTATATACATGTGCTATGTAAACAGAAAGAAAACGTTGTATCACTCACACTCTTCAAGTAATACACACGCACCATTACATTCATTCACACAGTATCACATTCATCTGCCACTACCTTTCTCACATACACTATATTCACACATTGCAAAGGTGCAAACTTCGCTTTTTGTACATGTGAGCTGCTGTATTTCTACCTGAAACCATATTAGCTACATGTATATAAGTGTGTGTTTTAGTTATTACATTTTATGTGACGGCGTTCCACTGGTGACAGTCACAAGAAAACGTTATGGAACTTGACTTTCTTCATTTTGCTGTTGTTATGAGTGCACAATTTATCTTATTTATTGCCATTTTACGACCATTGTCTCCTCGTCGATTGTTTAAACACACTGCTGCATAGTATTTTTTATTCCCGTAGCTATGCAGAAGACGTTACTTCAGTAACGTCTGGCGCTAGCCAGGGTCCACGCAGGTTTAATTTGGTGTTTATTTATTTGTTTGTTTGTGCCATTGGCATGCCTGGCGTTATCCCGTATCTGTCCCGTACCATCAAGAGTACCGTACCATCAAGAGAATGAGTACGTACATGTATTTTTTTTTTTTTTTTTTTTTTACTATATTCACATAACCAGCTCGAAAAGAATAAGGAAAGACAATGGTACGGAGACTAGGACAAACGTGACAACTAATGAGCAGGCGCTGCACCGAGACGCAGCAGTGATGGTGGGGCATTGATGACTCTGCCGACCTGAGGTCTCGGCGTCACGGCCAAAAACACGCACCAAAAACAATGAAAAAAGAAGAAGATAGAGCTGTACAGGTAAGAAAGATGCAAAAACCCAAGGCTTAACACGAGCGATTGTGGGGGAGAAACTGTCTTAGCGTCATACTATTCATAGGGAATCGACTGCCCAGAGCCAGTTTGTGCTGCGAAGATGGCGGTAAACATTCGTTTTGAATGATTGCATTCTCTTGCTGTGGGGAGGCTGGGATAGGAGAGCGGCAGGGAGGGAGTTCCAATCGCTGATGCTGCAGTGTGGGAACGAGCGCTTCAGTGCCAGCGGGGCAGATGCAGGCAGCTGGTGTTGGAGCTGGTGGTCATGGCCACTGACAGCACCGTGCTCGCTGCGAGTTCTGGGGTTTGTAGAGATGATGTGGCGCGGTGGCAACACAGAGAGCAGCTGCGGAGGACCAGGCAAGTAGTGCAGCTTGTACAGGCAGGCAAGCGAGGCAACAGTGCGGCGGATGGCCAGGCTGGGTAGGTGTGCCCCAGGGCCGATAGCATGAAGCGCGCGGCGCTGAACATTGTTCAGACGCTGGAGGTGGCTCTGCGCAGCTCCCATCCATACAAGAGGCGCATACTCCATGAATGGTCGTACGAACGCCTTGTATACGGTCGTCCGGCCGGCGGGGGTGAGTATGTGGGCGGCTCTGTTTAGGACCCCAAGCTGTTGGCGTGCACGGGTGGCTACGGAGCGTAGGTGATCGCTGAAGGTCAACTTGGCGTCCACCTTCACACCAAGGAGGGTGATGGTGGTTGTCTCGGGCACCAGTGTGCCACCAAACAGGAGTGGGGGGAGATCTAAGCCGGTACGTCTGAGGGTGGCTGTCATGGCCTGGGATTTGGTCGGTTCAAACATCACTTTCCATGTACGACCCCACTCGTGCAGTCGGTCAACGGACACCTGCAGTGACTGCGCGGCCACTGTTGGGGTCTGCTGGGAGGTGACTAAGCTGTACAAAGTTGTGTCATCAGCATAGGCTTCCAAGCTGGCGCCGTCAGCGAGAACATCTGGCGCGTCGTTGACGTAGGCCAGGAAAAGTGTTGGTCCAAGGATGCTTCCCTGGGGGACTCCAGCGGAGGTCGTATACCTAGATGACGTCCGCCCTCCAACGAGGCACTGTAGGGAACGGGTGTCCAGGTATGACGCCAGCCATCTCTAAAGCGGACCATCTATGCCTAGGCTACGTACCTTGTGGAGGAGGCCGACATGCGAGACACGATCAAACGCTCCTGCGATGTCCACAGCAAGGATACGAGCCGCCCCTCCACAGCCCACAGCGCTTGCCCAGGCAGTTTGGAGAGCTTGCAAAGCGTCCGATGTTCCGAGGCCTCTGCGAAATCCAAACTGGTGCGACGTGAGCAGATGACGGTCTTCAAAATAGTTTACGATGTGTCTGTTTACAAGAGTTTCCATTACTTTCGAGATTATGCACAGTAAAGATACGGGCCTGTAGTTCTTATGGGTTGAGCGGGAAGATCGCTTGTGGATCGGAACCACGTTGGCCGTCTTCCACATCCTAGGTTGCACTCCAGACCGGAAGCATAAAGCAAATAACTTGGACAGTGGCTCTGCGAGCTCATGAGCACATTCCTTAAGGACGCGAGCAGAAATACCGTCAGGCCCGGTAGCCTTGGAGACGTCGAGCCTTGCCAGGAGGCGGCGGACAGCCTGTGGGCGGAAGCGGATGGATCGAAGAGGTGGAGCCTCTGAGGGAGCAGGGTCCGGTAGGTCAGCTTCCACAAGGTCCGGACCTGCAACGCTACATTTCTTCGAGAAGAAGCGAGCGAATGCCTCTGCTTTCTCTGAGCTCGTTGCCCACTCACGGCCGTCAGAGTCGACAACTAGGGGAATTTTGGGCTGTGTGCGGTTGCCAGCAGCGTTCTTCAACTTCGTCCACCACTGTTTGTCTCTGAGGGACCCAGTTGAGAGGCTGCGACGGAGGCTGTCCTCCTTTGCACGTCGTGATCGAAACTGGGTGGCGATCGCTACAGTCACGGAATCGGTGAATGCCTGCTGAAGTGCTGGGTCATAAGGGTGTTTTCTCCAGTCGCGCCAGCGCTTCTCCTTCTCCCTCTCGGTCTGGGTGCATTCAGGCGTCCACCATACCGGATCGGAAGGCCTCGTTTCCAGAACTTTGGATGGGACAAACTGTGCAACAGCTGCAGTAATCGAAGCGGTAACCTGCTCACAGGAAGTTTCTGGGTCCTCCGTGATGATATCACCCCATTCCACGTTGCGAAGGTGCGCCCTAAGGCGATCCCAGTCTGCCCTGTTGTAGCGAAATACTGTTCGCTTAACAGGGGGTTCACGTCTAGGGAGCACGGAAGAAAAGTCTGACAGTACAACTGCATGGTCAGATCGACCGAGGGGCGGAAGTATACGTGTAGTTACTGGGGACGTGAACGTTGACATTATGAGATCTAGCGGGTTGTCTCCACGAGTCGGTACTGTGACATGCTGGACAAGAAGATGGGCAGCGCAGGTATCTTCGAGAGCCTCGCCTGCAGGCGTAGATTTCGAGCTGTTCAGCCAAGCCCGGTTGTGCACGTTGAAATCGCCAGCTAGGATAATGTGGGAGCCCTGGTGTCTAGCTTCTGGGAGGATGTTGTCGAGATGATCGATTAAGGTAAGATCGCCAGGGGCACAGGACCCTGGCCGATACACTGCTCCCAAGACGGTGCGGATGCGAAGTGTATCGGGGGAATGCATGTGTCGCGTCCCTGGCTCTCAGTGACCGGACAAGTAAAGTCAAGAGGGATAACAAATAAATATACGAAACGAATGCATACGTGGACGGGTGCACGCACGTTTACATACATGTATTAGTGTAAGAGAGTTACAAAGTGCAGTAGTCAGCATACTACTAGCACATGCTGAGAGTGCAAGCATCACCATTGATCATGGCCATGCCAATGTTCAGCAGCACTCAATTCCGCAAGCTTCTGAAGATCAGCACACCTGCAACAAATAGATAGGACAAGGATACGCTTATTACCGTAATGATGAATGGGAGCACACAACTACCAAGTTCTCAACGAATGTGATGCTCAATGAAAATCCATCCACTCAAAGACCTGTAAACAGGTGACGGTGGGGACAATTATCTATTAGTAATACAGGTGGAATCCTGGTAATTCGAACCTCCAAATGCCAGGAAAAAGCTTCTAAATATCCGGACATTCCAATTATCCAACATGAACCCACAACACAATTTGTATGTCAAAATGCTCTCATGGTCACGCAGAGTTGCGCTATGGACCTTAGACACAGATTTAACGGATACTGAACTGGCTAGCACAGCCTGCTCATGCAAACTGAACTGACCAGTACAGTCTACAGTGAACTTCGAATTACACTTTGCTAACTTCGAAATATCAGCACAAGTCCCACACATTTTCTATTTAGTGGAATCCGTGGAACTTCGAATTAACCGGACATGTTCTGTTTGAGGTTCAAATTATCAGAAATTTTTATGTGGGAATCGTATTGACAGAAATCGGTCCAGGATTCCACCTGTACGAGGAATAAGATCGTTTGTGCAAACAACAGCTTGAGAAGCTTTTTCTTGTCATCGGCATACAATCAATCCTCCTACTACTAGTACTAGTGAAGTACTACTGCTAGTACACTGGCACTGCGTTTGTGGATCCCACTGTATTTGACATCATACTAGAGGAAGAGTGTCGTGGAGTTTCCATAATTATCACAGGGATAAAAATACATGTCTCATGAAATAGAATTGATGATAGCTTGACGATCGTATACATGGTATACAATTGATGATAGCTTGACGATCGTATACATGGTATACAATTGATGATAGCTTGACGATCGTATACATGGTATACGATTGATGCAAAGTTCTTGCAGTCCCTGAGGACTGATTATTATTGTCACGCAACTATTACAAAGTCGTTGATTACTTTTAGGGCATTCATTCAAGCAACATCAATCAAACGCGATACGCTCCTTGGAAATAGAAAAAAATTCAAGCATAACGACGGAACAGCAGACCAATCGAAACGAATA
The DNA here is from genome assembly GCF_964019385.1 of Sycon ciliatum. Classification (NCBI taxonomy): domain Eukaryota; kingdom Metazoa; phylum Porifera; class Calcarea; order Leucosolenida; family Sycettidae; genus Sycon; species Sycon ciliatum. The sequence goes on along the minus strand of NC_088648.1, from coordinate 5,237,931 downwards.
AAAGCTTCCTTACCCTGGGCAATGCGCTCAAAATACAGGATCTGGAACAATGCTGTTGGCACTGATCAGTCACTGGGTGTGGCTTGCCCTAGAGCAGGTCGACAAGCGTCCGGAGCGCTGCAGCGAAGAGTATGACGTGCTGGAGCTGTCCGCCAGGCACTGGTGGATGCGGTCCGTGGTTGCGTCGTCAACTGCTGAAGGGTGGACTGCGCCGGTTGTGTCGGCACTGCGTTGGCAGTTGGGCTGCGAGTCCGGAAGCGCCGACAACCTGACCCAAACAGGATTTATCTGCATTACTATACACTACAATTATTGATGTGAGTGCCGTCCAATGCGGCTGCCCATTAGCATAGTGGGCAATGCGCTCGAAGTACAGGATCTGGAACAAAGCTGCTGGCACAGATCAGTCCCTGAGTGTGGCTTGCCCTGGCGTGGGCGAAAAGCTTTCGGAGCGCTGCAGCGAACCGCATTTCATGCTTGTGTCGGCACCACTTCGCCAGTTGGGCTGCGAGACCAGCAGCACTGACAGCCGGACCCAAACAGTATTTATCTGCACTAATATTATACTGCAATTTATGTGAGTGTCGTTCAATGCAGCTGCCCATTAGCATAGTGGGCAATGCGCTCAAAGTACAGGATCTGGAACAATGCTGCTGGCACTGATCAGTCCCTGAGTGTGGCTTGCCCTGGCGCAGGGCGACAAGCGTTCGGAGCGAGGCAGCAAAGTGCATGTCATGCTGGAGCTGTCCGCCAGGCCCTGGCGAATGAGGTCCATGGTTGCGTCGGCAACTGCTGGATGGTGGCCTGTGCTGGGTGTGTCAGCACTGCGTCGGTAGATGGGCTGAGAGTCCGGAAGCACAGTACTCGAAGACGAGTAAGAGAATTAGCAGGATCATTGCAGAGTCGTCGTTGGGCTGAGAGTCTGCATCAGCCGGTCTGTTAAACAGAAGGGGGAGGATCTAAGGCCAAATGGTGGTGCCTTAACGTTATCTACATGGTATGAACCTTCTCAAAAATGCCAAGCCGGGGCCAGACATGAGGAGAAACAGGGCAAAGCCGCCAGGCATACTTCGTGTCAGCTTTAGAGAGGAGAGCTCAGGGACTGTAGCATTTCCCTAGATTGAACAGGCGGCAGATTTCCGTGTCGACGGAGTCGTAGCTGTCGGGCCGAAAGGAACGAAATGCCGGCGCGTCAAAGATCGTCATGTAGACATCTTAGACTATAGGGTCCCACCTCATGGTTGGGTCCGCAGCCAGGAGTGAGCGGAGCGATTGATCGTACTCATACACAGCCTGGAAACTAAATTTCCGAGCCATCCTCAAGATTATGGGCTGGTACGAAAACAACTCCGGGACCCTGGAGGGGTGTGCTGCTTCGTAAATCGCACAATACGTGGTCCAAGCGTCGAGCCAGGTTCCGGAGGCCTCGACTCACCTGGACTGGAGTGCCCACTTACAGGTGCCAGAACCACTGGGCCGTAGGAGCTGTAGTGGTCAAGTTGTAAACCACTGCGGCTGGTGTAAACTTGGGACTGACTTGGCAATAAGGAATTAAATCAGAGTCAACGACTGGCCAGTCACTACCTTATCATGAACGCGTTTAGGCACCGTAGCATAAAAGGTTTTCTTACCTGCGGGATGCATTGGTGTTGAGGTGGCCGTGGCGACAGCCAAAGCAGGCAGAGAGCTCCTGCACGAACGTTGCTGGGGCTTGGATCGGAGGCTGCAGTAGTAGTGATAATGCATGGTGACACTCAGTGAGGCCTTGATAGAAGTTACTGCTAATTCCTTGACCTTTGGAATGACTGTTGCTGGTTTGAATCCCACAATTGCATGTGTTACCCTTTTTGTGTCTTTTCCCATTTCTGCCAATGATGTAATCATTACTCATTACTCTTTGTAGTAGATAGAGTAGTCACATGAGCTTCTCTGATTGGCTGTTGCTAGGCGCCAGTCCCTGGCCCTGGTATAAAGCCAGTGGTTTCTCCTCATTTTATCCTCTTTCTCTTCGGGTCCTGATGGCGTCGTGAGCTGCTGCTCAGGGGCGTGCTTGGCGAGGAGCACAGGGGGCAATTACACCCCCCAAAATATTTCGACCGAGGTTTTGAAAAGTCACCAATGTATTGCGGAAAGCCCGACCTCGCGGGAGCACATCCTGCACCTGTGTGTTGTGTACTACAGTAAGTTGTAGTCCAGTATAGGGGCCTGGTGCGTGGCCTACATGCAACCAGGCAGTCCCGTACGTACAGTACGCCTTTGCAGATAATGCCGACAGAAAACTTGGCAGAATTCGTTACTTTTTCTGGTAAGTTGCATGCTTGTTTGGTATGTGGATAAAGAAATGGAGCAGAATTCAAGGAATTACCCGCCATAAGGTTTGTATGGTTCTGCCAATTTCACTGCTTTTCGAGCAGAATCTGCCACCTTTCGAGCATTATCCGCCAATGCCTAACGTACAGCCTGTCCAGTGTCATATCAGATTGCACGACATCACGAAAGGATGCGACCATAGTGGCACATGAAAGTCAGCGCTTGAAAGGAAAGAGAACGGAAGGGAAGGCGGAGGCCGGTGACTCAGTCATACATACGTGCGATCAGGTTACGAGTGAAGCCTTTTAAGAGAAACCTTTTGAAAATTGCTGTTGTCTGGAAGTGGTACACCCCCTGGAAGGGGAGCCGAGCACGCCCCTGCTGCTGGCTACTGTTCAAGTACTGTAACTATGACCTTCTCTTCCCTCTTCTTCCATTCCTCCATTGTTGTATGAAACTATATAAAATCAAGAAAGAGGTTTTGTTTTTTCACGGCTGAGCGTAGCGAAAGAGTGCAAAAAACGTATTTTTCACTCACAAATATTTTCGTGCATTTGCTCTTGTTCTGCGCAACTCCGTTGAACCTGCCATCGTGGTCTTTGTTTTTCCTCGTGGTAGTTGAAGTTTTCAAGTGCTCCAGTTTTTAGTTTCCACTCGCAGCCACACAACACCACAACTCATCTTATTATTTTTTCAGAGTAGATCTACAGTGTAATAGTCCAGAAGAAAGAAATGACAGTGCCGTGCACCGTCTATAATGAATCGGTCCAGCCTACAAAAGGTCCACATCGCCTGATTGGGCCTGCAAGCTGATGTACCAGTAACCTGACGTTTTTGGGAGCTGCAGATCGATCTGCGAAAGGCGGAAACAGCTAAAACGAGCTGAGCGCAATCCACCACACACAAGCAAGTTTGGTACCAGGCGGAGCAGAGTCACCGTTGACAGCTACACAAATCAGGGCGTTTCGGACGACCAGCAAAGATTGTGGAAGTAAAATTTAGTTGACAAAACAATTGGTCACTCAGTTCCGACATGTCGGGTCGACACCTACCTGTACCGCAACCATACTCCTCAAAGGCTTCAGCGAGTCCTTGAGAATTTTCCGGGGGCGCAGTGATGAGATCGAGAGTCTACGGAGTCGGTGATGAGCGCTGTCGATCACAACATCGTGTCCCAAATGGTGGCGAAGCTCCTGGCAGAGGTGACACCGCAGTCATACTGAAGTAGTTGTCTGATATCGTGGCGAAGGGCAGCAAGGTCGTAGCTGTCTGTTGACAACACCAACCGGAGTTCACTGGGACAGCCAGCCAGTTTTCGCACCGCACATGGACCGGAGAGAAAAGATAAGTATCAGTACTTGAGACTGTGGATGTTTTTTCGATAATTTACGAAGTACATAATCATGTAGTTGACACAATCGAAAGGGGTGTACATGCCGTCGTATTTAAGGGAGCAAACAAACGCCCAGCCCGTACCGCCCTAGGCCCTACACAGGGTGCATGATCAATGTCACGGGACCATCAGAATGTTATGGATGTGCAGAGCGATGTACATGACTGTATCGTGTTTGTAGAGACAACCATGAACAACAAGAGTAGTTAGTTTGTCAGTCTGAGTACAAAAATCGGGCAACAATGGCATGGCAGTAAATGTTGTCCAAGTCAAACATCGTGCAAAATGCTAGTAGATTTACGGCCAGGTGTAATCGACGTCCGCAGCCATCGGACACACAAGGGGGGGGGGACAATTGGCCGGCAGGACGAGACAAATGTTTGTTTGTTTGTTTTTTCACGGGTGGGGCCCACCAGACATGGTTCCAGAAGAAATTCACGCAAAAGTTGACTGCTTGCTGACTTCAAACTTGTATTCCTGAGGTGCCCATCCACCTAACTCACGTCAGATTATTAGTAGTATTATTCACACATTTCTACCGAATGAGTACGCGGCTAAGCAGTACAGGGAGCCAGCATATGTTCTCTCAGCATAAAAGCAAGCAAAGAATAAGGAGTACATGGGCAATGGAAACAGTTCCAAAGTACAGCCTGGGATTGTATGAGTGCAAACATGTACGACAATAGTCATGTGCTATTACAGCAAGCGACAACAACACAACAGAGAATGTGACAGCAACCGCAGGGGGGGCGTGCGATGTTGACCAAGGTTGGGAAGCAGTACTGTCCAAGTTTCCTTCGTCCAGAGAGTAAGACTAGGGTTCCTGAACACGCTCAAAATAAGTGTACGTTCCAGACGGAGCGATAACTAAAGCGGCAGGTAGCGCGTAGTCCTCACTCGGTCGCTGCAGTCTGCAATGTGCGAGGTGAGGTAACATGATGGCACACTGCACAACTCCACTGTTGTAACGCCAAACCAATTCATAAAAGTTAAGCCACCACTTTGATTGTGTAAGGTGTGCGAGACACCCCAGTCAGCTGCCAGGCCAAGTCAACTGGTTAAAGCTTTACGTATCTTGATCTTGCTCGTGCATGCCGTCCTTATGTTTTCGGTGTTGAATCTTAATGAAGCATTTATATATGTTTTCCTCTTGCTGTCCTTTCAGTACCAAGCCAGTACCTAGGCCGTGGAACAGACACCGGATCACCCACGACTGGACATGATGCAAGCGATTGGGAACGGCCTTGTGTGGTGTTTAAATGGGTAACCCGGCTTGCCATTATTTAGTGTGTATGTGAGTGATGACGGAGTGAGGAAGAAGCCCGATGGGCAGTGATGACACATGATTGCGTAGGGCTTGATGCAATAATCACGGAGAAGCCCAATGGGCAGTGAGGACACAATATTGTGTATGGCTTGATGCCATGATGAGGGAGAAGCCCGATGGGCCGTGATGACACATGATTGTGTATGGCTAGATGCCATGATGAGGGGGAGGGAGAAGCCCGATGGGCAGTGATGAGTATGGCTTGGTGCCATGATGAGGGAGAAGCCCGAAGGGCAGTGATGACACATGGTTGTGTATGGCTTGATGCCATGATGAGGGAGAAGCCCGATGGGCCGTGATGACACATGGTTGTGTATGGCTTAATGCCATGATGAGAGAGAAGCCCGATGGGCAGTGATGACACATGGTTGTGTATGGCTTGATGCCATGATGAGGGAGAAGCCCGATGGGCAGTGATGGCACATGGTTGTGTATGGCTTGATGCCATGATGAGAGAGAAGCCCGATGGTCAGTGATGACACATGATGGTGTATGACTTGATGAACGATCATGTGGTTATGAATGATTACAGACATGTTGAAACCGAGTGAGAGAGAGAGAGAGAGAGAGAGAGAGAGAGAGAGAGAGAGTGAGATTTACATAGAGGTATGTGGGTTTTTATGTCTCGGTACCGGCTTTTCACCCCGTTTTTTGTCGGGGCACGCGGAGGAGTGTACGTGCACTGGCAGTACGTGTGTGTACAGGATGTGTGTGTACAGTATGTGTGTGTGTGTGTGTGTGTGTGTGTGTGTACAGTATGTGCTGTCCTTGCTTTGGGTGGGGACAGTTTGAGTTTTTTTGCTCTCTGTAAGTCTTCCTCTCCTGACTGTTTCTGGACATAGTGAGACAGGCCTGGGCGGCCTGGGGCCTCCCCAGCCGTCCAGGATAACATACTGAGGCGGGAATATCGGCGGCGGACTTGGTCGACGATTTTTGATGTCGACACTCTTGTCGTCGTCCCGTTCTCGGATGCCTTCGCGAGGCGTTGCGAGCCCGCGAGTGGTGACATCTACAGCACAAAGAAAACGACAGCATGGAGTATTCAGCATAGGCTCTTGGAACGTACGCTCTCTGGTTGAGAGTGAGGGCCACATTCAGACGGCTGCCGCGAGTGGAATTGTTGCCGACGATAAAAAAATTTATCAAATTGTACAACATCTGGAACGCTTGGAGATGGACGCCGCTGCTCTTCAAGAGACCCACTGGTTTGGTCAGGAAAACTACCAAGTCCACGGAGCAATGGTCATTGCTTCGGGTCGGCCTGTGCCTGGGGAAGGAGCGTCCAGACGGCGAGGTGAGGGCGTTGCGTTTGTGCTGAGGGGAAATGCGCTTCGGGCCTGGCGCGAAGGGGGTTGTCAACTCGTCGCAGTATCCGCTCGGTTGTTGTCCATACGCTTGAAGTTTGATCTGGCGAGTGGAGAGGTTGAATGGATGTCGCTGGTTACAGCTTATGCGCCAACATTCAACAGTAAGCGCTGTGAAAAGGATGCGTTTTATGACTCTCTGCAAGGAGTACTCAACTCAATACCGTGCACAGATAAATTTGTTCTACTTGGAGATTTCAATGCCAGAGTGGGGTCTGGAGAGCCAGGTGATGATTGGAGCGCTGTGCGTGGCTCACATGGCTTGGGCTGCCTGAATTCGTCTGGAGAGGAGCTACTTCAGTTTCTGGCAATGCATCAATGCTGGATCGTGAACACCTGGTTCAGGAAAAAGCAGGAATTGAAAGGCACTTGGCAGCATCCCAGAACTAAACATGTCCATTGTATTGACTTCATCATCACAGCGCAAGGGAGCCGGCACTGGTGCACTGATGCTCAGGTTATTCGCTCGGCAGAATGTGGGAGCGACCATAGTCTTGTTGCCGCCAGGTTTAGGCTCGGCAGGGTCTTGTGGAAACCGCGGAAATCCACAAAGAGAGTACGATTTGCAGTGCATAATCTGCCCGCAGTGGTTTCGACAGATGCTGAGGGAAACCACCGGAGGAAGGTTGACGACTACCAGGAAAACATCAATGCCAAGATTGATGCAGTGGCGGACGCGGAAACGGTAGACGAGAAATGGAATGCGATGCGGGACGTGGTGACGGCGGCAGCTGCGGACACTCTCGGTCATCAGAGGAGACGGCAGCCTGGTTGGTTTACGGAAAGCCAGGACGGGCTGCGGCCACTGCTGGACGCGCGCAATGCATGCTATCGAACATGGATCACTAGTGGCCGGAATCAGGAAGAGTATTCGCGCTACCGTGTTGCGCGCACGAGGGCTCGCGCTGCCACCCGAGCTGCGAAGAATGATTGGTTTGCTGCCATGGCACAACGTACTGAGAAGGGGCGCTTTGACTCGGCGCGCATTTGGGCCGGTATCAAGACCATGCAGACGGCTCGGCGAGGGCTTGTGGGTGTAACTGCAGTCGCTGTGCGGGACGAGAACGGAAATGTCTGTAATTCACCGGCGGATCAGGGCCGCACATGGCACCGTCACTTCTCCAAGGTTTACAATGTTCCAACCTCGTATGAGCCTGCAACTGTTGCCACCATTGAGCAACAGGAAGTGTGTGAAGACCTCGCCGATCCACCTACTCTGGAAGAGCTTAGGCAAGCTGTGCGCCGACTACGGAACGGAAAAGCAGCAGGAGGCTCTGGAATCTTACCGGAACTGCTGAAGGCTGGTGGGGATGGCCTCATGATGGCACTACTAGACCTTGTCCAGACAGTGTGGAATGCAGAGCGGGTGCCCCAGGAGTGGGTGGACTGCCAGCTTGTCCCGATACCAAAAAAAGGAAATCTATCCAGCTGTGACAATTGGAGGGGCATCGCTCTTCTGGAGGTGGTAGGAAAGGCTGTTGCTGGCCTCGTCCAGACAAGATTGCAGCGGCTCGCGGAAGACATCCTACCAGACACGCAGTGTGGATTCCGCAAAGGCAGATCTTGTGCGGACATGATCTTCGCGGTGAGACAAATATCTGAGAAACTATATGAACATCGCTGCTCTGGTTTCATGGTTTTTGTTGATCTACGGAAGGCCTATGATTCCGTCACCCGTAAGTGCATGTGGGAAATTCTCCGGAAGGCGGGCGTACCTGACAAGCTGGTTACCATTATCAGCTCATTTCATACCTCTATGTCTGCAAACCTGTCGATCCCGGGCATCGAGGCCGAGCCTATTGAGGTGCAAAATGGCCTTCGACAAGGTTGTTGTATGGCCCCAGTATTGTTCAATATATTCATGTGGGCAGTATTCCAGCTGTGGCAGCGTGAGGTTGCGGACATACCTGAGATTGGACTTCCCGTCTCCTCTAACTCTGGACCGTCTCTCCTTTTCAAACGCCAGAAGACTGACACAATCAACATCCATCGTGACTGTCAATTCGCAGACGATTCGGCACTTATTGCTACAACTCACCATGGTGCCACACTTGCGCTCAGCCGGTTCATGGACGTCGCAACTCGCTTCGGCCTCACCATCAACCTATCAAAAACCAAAGTAATGGCGGTCGGCTTCGGCATTTCTCCGGAGGATCGTCGTCCATTGGTGGTTGGCGGGGAAATTGTCGAGAATGTGCATGACTTTCGCTACCTAGGCTCCATCATCCATACTGGTGGCCGCACCGCAGTGGACACTCGGTCCCGAATAGCGTCAGCATCTAGGGCATTCGGAGCATTGCGTCGATCTGTCTTTGATGATGGCGATCTTTCACTGGCAACGAAGCGAATGGTGTATGATGCATGTGTGGCTTCTCTTCTCCTTTACGGAGCGGAGTGTTGGGTACCACTGAAAAGCGAGCTTGCGGCGCTGTCCGCCTTCCATCTTCGCTGCATTTCCGCAATCTTAGCCCTCGGTAGAAGAGACACCTGGGACTTCCACATCAACAGGAAGACCATTCTGGAGGCCTGGAATCGTCGAGATCCAGTGGATATTACCACACGTGTTCTTCGCCGCCGTCTGGAGTGGCTAGGCCATCTAGCTAGGATGGACGGCGATAGAACTCCGCGCCAGCTCCTGTTTGGTGCGCTCCTTCCGCCGAGGCCGGCTTGCGGTCCTCGGAAACGGTGGCGAGACTCTGTCAGAGCTGACCTCTCCGCGGTGAACATCGACCACACGGAATGGTACGACCTCGCCCAGGAGCGTGGGAAATGGCGCAGTGCGTATTCCGCTCAACCAGTACCGCGATCGGCTCAGCGTGACACTTCTGTGCTCTGCGATGTTTGCCAGCGTACTTTCGCCCACCAGAAATACAAGAATCGCCACAAGTGCCTGGCCGAGAGGAGGAAGCCCATATCTGAGCAGTCCGGCAGCCGACTATGTAATGCGTGCGGGAGATGGTTCTTGAGTGCTGGCGGGCTAGCTTCGCATAAGTGTCTCTCCAGCTCGGCTGCTGAAGTGGCGCCGGTCTCGGCTGTGGCATCGGCAGACTCGGTCCGGAAACAGCGGGTTGCCCTGCCCTGCTGCAGAGCGCATTGTCTCGGCTGCGGTCGCTGCTGCAAGTCATCCCGTGGTTTCGACCTGCATAGCTGTGCTAATTTCCTGTCCAGGAAGTAGAGCGGCGTTTCTGGATCCAATGCTGAACTCAGTGCTGTCGACCCCTGCACAGGGGACACGTGACCATTTGATGGCAGTGTTACCAAGGACCAAGGTACAGTATGTGTGTGTGTGTGTACAGTATGTGTGTGTACAGTACGTGTGGGTACGGTGAGTGTGTGTGTGGGTACAGTGTATGTGTGTAAGGGTGCATGTGTGTGCAGTAAATGTGTGAGGGGCGGACGTGTGCATTCGATACAGGATTCCTTCTCTTGCAGGAACTGAACGGACGTCCAGCCCAATTACGGAAGTACAGCACCTCACATTGAATTTACTGGCAGTACTACTCCATGATGTAGCACTCGCAACCTAGCAGGGGAACTTTCGGGCATTTCGCAGAGATTTTGTCTGCTCGGAGTGCACTGCTGATCATGTTATCCTGGCTGATGTGTGCTCGCCCGGTTGCCACCGGACCCAACCTGGCCTACTAGTGAGCATCCCAGGGCAAGTCTGGCCGGGTCTCCATAATGTTCGTAGTAACTATACACTTGGCCACAGATGGTGGTCACAGTGCCCAAGACTTTGGCACACTGGCGCCATGCGCCACACTGCTCGTTTTCCTTGTCCAAATCTATGTGTGCTGCTCTCCTATCGGCCTCACTATCCTTTACATCGTGAGTGTGATTGCTCTGGTAGACCACTACCCCATGTACTGAACAGTCGCTTTGTGAGTGAAAAGTTTTGTTTTTTCACGGCTGAGCGTAGCGAAAGAGTGCAAAAAACGTATTTTTCACTCACAAATATTTTCGTGCATTTGCTCTTGTTCTGCGCAACTCCGTTGAACCTGCCATCGTGGTCTTTGTTTTTCCTCGTGGTAGTTGAAGTTGCCCGCCCACCCACCCTGGTTTCATGGGAGTCGTCCGCTGTTCTTCTTGACAATCTATGCCTATGTGTGTGGCTTATGATTATGACATACACCGGTTATTACATACCATTTCTTGCTATCTCTATTCTTGGGTCTGACTGGCAGCGGGGCAGGAATTCATGAAAATAGAAAGGTTTTTTGGCCGAAAGGCGTGTTTTTCCTCTAGCCCGGTTGAGCGGTCGCGGCTAGGAATGTAGGGAGTCATTGTTTTTCAGGCGCTCCCCTGCTGCCCAGTCACCCATGCTCACCACTGGCCATGCTGTTCACTTGATTTCACGGCCTTTTCTCCCGCTTGCTGGCGGTTCTTTGATGGATTTAGATGTTTTTCGGCTATTTATCTATTATGTGGCTGCGAGTGTGGTTTTTTGCTTCTACTCATTTCTGGAAAACCACCACGGTGGTGAGTGTGATTGCTCTGGTAGACCACTACCCGTGAGTGTGATTGCTCTGGTAGACCACTACCCCATGTACTGAACAGTCGCTTTGTGAGTGAAAATGTCTTGTTTTAGATGTGTGAGTGCTTTGCGGCCGCTAGAGTTTGAGCTGGTTACGATTCAGTAACATTTACGGGACCGAAACCCTTCTGAACTTAGATATGGCTCTGAGTTTTGAGACATTGCAAAAGCCCTTTCGTGGAACAGCCGGCGAAGAGTTTGATGTATTTTGGGCAAGGTATTTGGCTGCTGCGAGTGCGAATGGTTGGGATGACACTAAGGCAGCAGCAAATTTGCCATCCCTGCTTGATGGTGCGGCATTTGTCCTCTATTCTCGATTAAGCACTGACGACAAGAAAGAGTTGTCTAAAAATAAAGAACTTGTTGTTATTGGATGCCTATTCAGTGTCAAGCACAAGAGCATATCAATTGTTTTCAACACGCCAGTTGCGTGGGGATGATTCAGTGGAGAGTTATGCAGCAGATCTACAAAGATTGGTAGAATTGGTTGGCCACAAGATAGCTTCTAATTCTGATCCTATGGTTGTGGAACAATTTCTCACAGGTTTGCCGCCATCTTTTGCCTGCCAGGTCCGGATGAGCTTGATCGGCCAAACAGCTTCGCGAAGCAACTGCATCGAGCGTGTACGTATATTGCGTCTAGCGGAACGAGACTCCGGAGCAAGTAAGCCCAGGAATGTCGCTGCAGCTACGGGCATGGCATCGGGCCGGTCATCGGGCCGGTCCTCAGGCAAGTCTGTCCTGTGCTACAATTGTGAGGAGGTTGGGCATGTCAAGAGAAATTGACCAAAACTGAGGAAGGGAACGTTAAAGTGTTTCATCAAGTTGTGATGAGCCGGGTCACATAAGAGAGAACTGCCCTGAGTTTGTTTGTTTAGCTTTATTTTTTATTATTATTATTATTATTATTAAAAGCATGTCCGCGTAGGTGGCGGGGGTGCCACTTTCGCTTATGCCATTCAGGATTGATGTCTGAAGAGTAATACGATACAATGAAATGACAGAAGTGACGTCAACAAAAGCCGTTAGCAACAACACAAATATGACTAATGGAAAACTTCATCCAAAGTATAAAATAAAAATATGCATACAACATGTCTGGTCAGTCCTGTTAGGTGGGGCGGGCTCCACGCCATGCCTGTCGGTCCGCTGCCATTGTGCGGACTGCGTCAACATCTAGCGGCTGGTGGAGGGTAAGTCCATGCCATGATAACAGTTCCGTCTGTAAGACCGTTACCAAAGTCATCCGAGGTCGACCCCTGAAGCGTTCAGTGCCCTCGTCGTTGGCCAGGCGAAGATACATATCCACTGCCAACTGTGGAGGAGCAGTTGGGGCCAAACGAAAGATATGGCCAGCGAGACTGTAGCGCTGCCTTGTGATCATGTCGCTGATGGGGACAGCTCCGCAGCGCTTATACAGAGTGTCATTGCTAATTCGTTTAGGGTACCGCATGTCGATGATGCTCCTTAGCTGGGTCCTGTGGAACGAATCCATTCGCGCGAGCTCCGACATCGGTAGGCCCCAAGTGCCGCAGTTGTAGGTAAGGACTGGGATGATGTAGGCGTTGTAGAGCCTCAGCCGAAGACCTTCACTGATCTGGCGCCTCCGGGTCCAGATCTTGAGGAGTGAGTTGAAGGCGGCGGCGGCCAGTTGACGCCTCCGAGCAGCATCTTCGGCGTCACCCAGGAGGGAGCCTAGTTTGCGGACAGTACGCCACGTTTCTTGGTTCCTATCGGGAAATCGGGCGACGGTGGTATGCTCTGTCTTGGAGGGATTAACGTTCAGGTTCCATCTCGCAAGAACTGCTGGAGCTTGTTGTTCAACTTCACTGAGAAACGTCTCATCCCGGCTCACAAAATCAACATCGTCCGCGTATGCGATATCCAGCGGCAGGTCATTGTCCACAGCAGGGCGAGATGGCAGCTCCTGTCGTAGGTCCCGGAGAGCAGCCTCCAGGTAAATGGTGAAAAGCACTGGAGAGAGACTGTCCCCTTGAGGGACTCCGATATTTGTCTTGAAGGAGCTTTTCGATGCACCTTTCACACGAGGTTCAAGCCAGGTTTCAGTCAACAGTATACGGATCATTCGGAGCTCACTTTCTTGGAGGAAGGATTCAAGGATCCTCATCAGGACATCGCGGCGGACAGTGTCGAATGCTTTACTCATGTCAATTCCCAATATGTGGATGGACGTATTGAATCGCTGCGTCATACTACATAGCCATCTATGGCACCACACCACATCACTTGTGCTGCGGCCACGACGAAAAGCACTTTGGGATGTAGCCAGGTACTGATCAACCGCTGGCTGTATCCTCTTCAGCACAATCAGGGACAGCGTCTTTCTCAACGCCGAGAGCAGTACGATAGGGCGCGTACTAGTAAGCGGCCCTAGTGGTTTACCGGGCTTCTGCAGCAGTATTAGGGTTCCTCTGCCAACTTCGAGTGGGTCATGTGTCTCAATAGCTCGGTTCAAGATGTCGGAAGTCATCTCAGCGACTTTATTTTACTTCACCAGAAGCACAGGCAAAATCTGCCTTCTCACTGGGCGTATTGCCACAGTTCTCGCAAAATGATGAAGGTGGTGATATAAGAAAAGGAGGAAGAGGAAAATACAATCATGAACAAGGCACAAAGAGAAGACGGAAACAAATCAATGAGGGAGTACTACAAGTAACGAATTGGAATTTGATGAATTTTTCATGAAAATAATGCAACGGATGGAAAGGTTCCAGGGTTGAGGGAATGTTGACAGTTATGCGTCTTTGAGATCTTAGGAGAGGGTAAGAGAGTTTAAGATATCGTTTGTAATTGCTTTCTTAAATGCAGAAGGAATTGTGATGGAGCGGACATCAGGCGGCAGGCAGTTCCAGTACACACTACCAATGAACTGAACAGTGGATCGACCGGAAGGACCCGGCAAAAACGGGACACGAAGCAGACGTGAAGCCTGACCCCGCGTGGCACGACTGTTGACTAAATCAAAGAAAGTAGCGAGAATTTCAAAGAAGCCGAAGCGCAAAGGGAAAGGTTGCTGCGGTGAATTCGGAGTCGAGCTCCACGCACAAGTGTCCATACACTACCACGGTTGATTCTAGTCCTAGTGCAATGCCATTTGTCTTCGTCGACATCTGCGCTGATGAAAGATGGCAACGGGTGAAAGGGGCTATTGACACCGGTTCAACACGTACCTTAGTAACATTATCTGCAGTTCATTCATGTGATGCAGCTGCACAGATCAATAGGAATGCTCAGTGTGACCTTGTTGCATTAGATGGCACCCCGATTCACGTGCTTGGTGAGATTTGTCTGGATCTGAAGCGAGATGATGGTCCTGTTAGTCTCCCTACAATTGATGTTACAGCTGTTGTTGTGCCTGACCTGGACGTTGTTGCTGCTGATGTGTTGTTAGGCTCCGATCTCGTGGCAGCGTCGGGTGGTCTTCAGCTGTGGTACGATGACAGTACCCTATCCGCCGTCGAGTTTGGTGCGACGCCAACTGCTGCACCCGCTACCGTCGCTTCGGTCAGTCAGTCTGCTACCACTAGTGTCCATCGATCAAAACACGTCACCACTGAGTACACGGCCGACGGTGTGACATTTGGCGCTGATGACGGTACAGTGGCTTGGAACGGCTCGTCATGGGAACTGAGGTGGAACTGGAAGAATGGTCAGCCGCCGACACAGCCTGTTGGAAGTGGGCTTGGTCAGTACAACCGTAGTAATTTGACACCTGAGCAGGAGGTGAAGTTTAACGATGAAGTGGAGTCCTGTATAGCAAACGGCTGGCTTGTGGAACATAGCAGTGAGATTCATTAAGCGCCTGCAGCTGTACTGCCGATTATGGCTGTGGAACAAGAGCATACGGAATCTTCTCCTATTCGACCAGTGCTTGATTACCGACAGCTCAACAAGTTGATAGTATCGCATCCTGGAAATGATGCACCAGTATGTCAGGACACATTGCAGAAGTGGAGAGCAAGCGATGCTGAGTACTTGCTGCTAGACATCCGCAAAGCGTACTTGCAAGTGAAAGTAGCACCGGAGCTGTTGCGATATCAAGTAGTCCTCTGGAAGGAGAAGAAGTACGTGATGACCAGGATGGGCTTTGGTTAGCTGTCGCGCCAAAGTTCATGGATATCGTAGTGAAGTAGACGACCCGTGACTACCCAGAAGTCGACAACTACGTTGATGACCTTCGTGTTCCGTCATCTGACACCGATGCCGTCTCCGATGTCCTGCTCAGTTATGGTCTGCCTACCAAAGAAGCGGAGAACATGGAGTATGCTCGAGTGCTTGGTCTGCAGGTGTTCCGAGGTGACGACGGCCAACTCTACTGGAAGCGGCGCAACCAGTCTAGCCTGCAGTGTCCTGAGAAGCTGACTAGGCGAGAGATATTTTCTTGGTGTGGTCGTCTCACAAGCCACTACCCAGTCCTATCTTGGCTTCATCCGGCATGTTCGTTCTTGAAGCGTTTGGCTTCCTCTAATGGTGCTGGGTGGGACTCTGACGTGCCTTCTGCTGTTGTGTTGTGCTGAGCTTACAGATCGCCTTGCTGCCCAAGACCCCACCACTGGTCGTTGGAATGTTCCAACATCGCCTGACTCGGAATGGACTCTGTATTGTGATGCTTCTGATGTAGCTCTTGGTGTCGTTCTCGAGGTAAATGGCACTGCTGTTGAAGATGCATGTTGGCTGCGACAACCAGGTGAGAAAAAGCACATCAATATAGCTGAATTAGAAGCCGTTGTGAAGGGTCTGAATCTTGCCCAACGGTGGAAAGCACAGAAAGTGAACATTGTTACAGATTCCAAATCAGTGTATGGGTGGCTGACAGCTGTGATAGGAAATACACATCGAGTCAAGACGGGCGGCTTGTATGCAGCGCTTGTTCAAAGTCGCTTGGAGATCGTTCTTGATTTCCTGCCAACTATGTCACTGTCTGTCCAGTGGATTCCATCGAAGCAGAATAAGGCTGATGTTTTGTCGCGTGTTCCAGCGACATTTCTTACCGTTTTCTAGTCCCTTGCTAAAACCAATGATGTTGTGTCTGCTGCTGTTCCCCTCTGAGACAGTGTTATCAGTTTAGCCGATATTACTCACCAACAATCAGCTGACAGCACTATTGCGGAAGCCAACCTGTGTGTAGCTGACGGTCAGCTTATGTGTCCTGCCGCCTTCAAGAAGATCAGGAGCCAACTCGTCGTGGAAGATGGCGTACTGAAACGTAGCATCAAGCTACCCCTCGGTGAGATTGTGAATGTGCCTGTTATTGCCAAGTGTCTTGAGAGTAGTGTACTCACTCACTCACATACACTTACCGGTCATGGATGCTGGGGAAATATGTAGGTATGTGGGTTGTCAGCACGACTGGAGCTGCAGCCCGAGTTCCAAGGGCAGCGCGAACCTCCTCCCGACTTAAGTCTCCCAGGGATGCAGCTGCAGTTGCCTCGGCTAGGTTCTGCTCCGCTGCCGGAGCGGCCAAGTCCCTTGTACAGTAGTCTGGAGCCAATGACTCGAGCAGGCGAGTCAGCAGAGTAGGTTTTGTTCCCGTTGTGTCTAAATTACGGGATGCCTGTTCGTTTCGCAGCTCAGCAGAGCGCATTTTGGCTTGACATGGCTCACTGACAGAGACTTGGTTAATCGGATATTGATCAGAAACTAGCCACCATTGTCAAACAATTTGACGTTCAGCGCAGCAAAGCAAAGAGCAAGAAACAACAGCATGGAGAGCTGGAGTAATGCGCATGCTCCGCACAGTCCCGTGCGGAAGCGCGGGAATTCGGAGTGCATGCATGTTATGCATGTACAACTGTTGTTTTATGGCAAGGATGTTGGTGTGTTGCTAACTCCACTTACCGTGCCATGCACGGAAACTTATATGTTTCTGCAGGAGTTTGGATAACAATCTACTTGAAAGCCTGGTTCCCCATGTATTTGACTCCCTTGTTGGCCTTTTCAATCTGTAAGTACCGTTTTGACCGACCCCTCAGATTAATGTAATACTTGTGTCTGGGGTTACAAAAATCACCATGCCGCACTTTTTTGGCGAACATCAAAACTTTGTTAGGCGGCGTGGAGATAATAGTCGTAATTTAAAAAAAACAAAACAAGATTCACGGTCACGTGAGACTCGGCTGGAGGCTGCTGGAATGTGAATCAAGGCGCAGATGCAGCTCCTAAAGCGGTGGGAGGTGACTAGATCAGGCCATCCACCAGACTATGATGGCTGAGGTCCTGCGTGGTCTGTTCAGGACCCCCACAAACTGCCCTAGGAGTGTTGCAATGGCAATAGGCCATTGAGAGTTGTACATATTTTACACTTACCCCCTGCAATCCCGAAAATGGTCCAACAGTAAAAATCCCTTGTTTTCATGTTGATGCTTGACAAGAGCTGCTCGCACGGTGGTTTTGGGTTGACTGGTGCGCAAACAGTGATGGCTACATACGCTTGTCGCATGAACTACATGGCAGATTTCTTACTTTGTTATGTCTTGTCCTAAGGGCCCACACACAGCATTACTCAGGTTCGTACAGTTATTGTAATAATCAAGGAACAGAAAGACAAGGAAAAGAGAGCTCACATTCTCGGACCTAGTCCAGAACAGCAAGCATGCAAAACCAGCCACAAGCATGCGCGCCTTATCACATCACGTACACAGCATACTTCATAAAGAACATAATTTCACTGTTACGGTATGGTCCAAGAGCTATAATATTATGGTCAGG
Source organism: Sycon ciliatum (assembly GCF_964019385.1). Classification (NCBI taxonomy): domain Eukaryota; kingdom Metazoa; phylum Porifera; class Calcarea; order Leucosolenida; family Sycettidae; genus Sycon; species Sycon ciliatum. Next base: position 5,220,274 of record NC_088648.1, on the reverse strand, counting down.
GAAAGTTCTGGTTTGCAGGCCTACACCCCCCCCCCCCCCCCCCCCAGTCAGCATGTTCTTGAGCTTTGTAACAACACGAGTATGATTGCTTGTAGACCAACGGGCATGCATGAAAGGTAAGTAACAGGCGCACTTTACCAAGGTAACTCGGATTTCTCGTCAGCCATGATCAACGGGATTTGGCACGTGATTTCACAGCAACATTTGTTTTACTGATATCCATTTTACTTATTGCTTTCCTGTTTTGAGGAATTAGTTTGTCTTCCCGAAAGATCACAGCAAAATGGAATCACCTCCCGCCTACTCTTCTGCTGTCTGCCCCTTCTAGCAGAGATAGGCAAACCTTCAACGCCCACTTGAGGTGTAGCAAGTGGGAGTCCGCCACAGACCAGTTGTGATCTCTCGATCCCGGTCAGCGCACCAGCTGAATATACTGACCACTCTCCAGCCCCCCCCTCCCCCTCCCCCTCTAACCCTCTCTGATACCCTTGACTCAACCTTTACCTTATAGCATTATCAGTTCTCTCCATCTTCATACTGCCATGGTACCCGTGTTTTTACTATTGTTACATCCTATCTCAATCTCCGCATCTCTTCATGATTGTTTCTCGAAGGTGCTTTCTAATTGGATGCATATATGAGCCAGAGTGCGCTAAAACATAATTATTCCCGTAGCTGGGCAAAAGACGCTACTTCAGTAGCGTCTTGTGCTAGCCAGGGTCCACACAGCTATATTTCCGCGTTTGTGTTTGAAATCTTTTATTTTCACGATGGCCTGTGGCCAATAAGAGAAATAAGAGAAAAAAATTACAGGCACGGGGATCGAATACAGAGAGATCAAAGTTTAGCTGCTTGCTGAAGTAGTAGCGATGGCAATAGGGAGTTTATCACATAGGCTGGGCACAATGGAGCTATAGATGTGCTGAGCAATGTGAGCAAGTACATATGGACGAGATGACAAGTGGCAGGATTTTTGCTTTGAAATCTCCTTCTGGGGTTGATTTGCCGGAGGCTGAGTGGTGAAGTAGAATAGTTAGCCTCTTTCTCCACAAGTATTTGATACCATACTTCACGACTATTTATTGCTTCGAATTATAGATTTGAATTTGTACGTCGTGTTCTTCGTTTGAGACTTTGCTTACCGTTCTGTTCTTCTATCCATACTCTGCATTCTCCGCGCCTGCTCTGTTCCGTTATTCTCTTGCTTATATCATGTTTCCTTTTTCTCTGCCTCGCTGACTGTCAATTTGTCTAGCTTCAAATTGTTTCATCGGCTGCCAGATCGCAGAGATCGTTTCCTGCATCGTAGCTCACGGTTGCTTTTCAAACACATTTTTGCCTAGACATTTTCATCAGTTGTGTTGACGTCATGCCCTATCAGCTACGCGTCATTATTGCGAGCATGCGCATTGCTTCTGCCTTCTGCCTTATTTGCATGCTGCGCTTGCTGCACAAGTTAGCGTCCCCAAGCTTGCTGGCCGAAGCCCCATTGGCCTCGACGCGTGCGTACTCGCACACATCAGCCGGGCTTCTCCACGTCGCCTTGCCCCGCCCCCGCCGGTTCCGTGGAGTTCCGGTTTTATTTCTCCTTGTTGATTAGCTCTCCCAAGATTGAGTTGTTGTTTTCTCTATCCTTACCTAACTAATTCATTTCCAAGTGCAGTAAAACCTGTGACTACCGACCACCCCTTGTTGCCAGCAAAAGCGGTCTTTAATTTTAATTTATATTATAGTAGGTGGTCTTTAGTTAGAGGTTTGCACCGCGCGCCCATATATGGGTCCCATTATAATGATATGTATGTCAAAATTCAGCTAATACAATTCCCCCGGACTTGCACAATGCCATTCTTATTTCAGGTCAAGCAACACTTGGAGAGATAGACGGATAGATGGAGAGAGGCAGAGAGACAGAGAGAAGATTATTTTTTGCAGACATCAAATTCAGCTGCTACTTCTGAAGCCCGGAGTCGAACGTTCCTTGTGGAAGTTTCGTTTTGCGCTGGGCTTCAAATTATTTGTTCATGCGATCAGTCATACCGACTGTCATTGTTGTGACTTCTTGATTCCTTGAACGCGATCCATCAGTATCAGGACCTTGAGGTGCTGCTTTGTTTCTGAACTCCTTGATGCCATCGTCGATTCGTCTGTATGACTGGGGTTACAGAGCCGCTCAGTCTTCGTTTCTCCTCCGAGTAGTAACATCGATCCGATCATGTATATTCTTGACAGCGCTTGAAATTGTTACAGGTGTAGTGCAGTTCACACCGACTCCACAGTCAAAATGACCTGCGTTCATTTGTTCAGCTGTTGTATCGAAAGATTCCTTTCAGGACCAACATGGAAAATCAGCAAAATTTCAAGAAGGAGCTTCAAGCAACATTTTGATTTCCTACATCGCGGTCGCTAGTTACGGGTCAAAAATTGTCTTTGGGACAAGAAGAGGCGGCCACTGGTCGCATTCAGCAGGTAGTCGCTAGTTACAGTGCATTTTTGAATGTGGGACCTTCCGTGCCTGGCAAAGTGGTCGGTAGTGCCAGGCTGGTCGCTAGTCTGCACGGTGGTCTTTAGTTGCAGGTTTTACTGTATCAGTCCTTCTATTTACACTACTGTCAGAGTCCGCCGTTGTGAGTGCCGTGTGCATGTGCAGAATAGTAGTGGTGAATAATTGTTGCGCGTGCGTTGCACAACAGTGGGATGCTATTAAAGAGATCAAGAGAAGCATAGGGGGGGGGGGGAGTCTCTTAGCCGGTTTGTGCGTGTTGTGGGTAGCTCAAAGGTTCGGGGGAACCTGAGCGAGCGAATGGGTTCTATTCGGGGTAGGCGAATTGAAAGAAGATGTGGTGGTGCGTATCTATGATGCAGGCTATGTGCAAGAAGAATATGGAAGAGGGACCGGCGGCTGCTGAGTGATGGCCATTTAAGCCGTTGCAGCAGCACAGAGTGGGTTCTGGGTTCAAAGAGGGGAGTTGCAAACAGAGGCGAGCGGCGCGCCGTTGGATGCACTCAAGCCGGTCGTTCAGGGTTGTGGGGAAGGGTGAGAGGACAGTGCAAGCATACTCAAGAATAAGGCGGATGTAAGTTAGATAGATGGAGGAGAGAGCAGAAATGTTTAAGGAATTGCGTAGTCGCAGTAGAAGGAACATCTTCCTGGACGCTTTAGTGATGATGTAGTCAACATGCGAATTCCAGCATAGATTCTGCTGTATGAGGGGGCCAAGAGGGCGATGCCTTGAGGCCACAGCAGGGGCGTAGAAAAAGGTCCGGCAGGTCCGGCGACTGCAAGACCAATGTTTCGCAAAAGAAAAAGAAGAGAAAAAGCAGCCAGCTCGTTTTCAACCATGGGGAGGGTCAAGTTCTACAACCCGCTAGGAAAGGCTCGATCACTTGATGTTCCTGAACGTCCACAAAAAACTGCTGGACAGCTAGTGCCTGAAGAGTACCGCATGGCAATTTGTACGTGGAAGTGAGCATCAGCTCTCCCATATCGGACAGTTTTAAGTGGAGTTTTGTCAATTCAAATACTTGCTTCTGCATGCACTTCAGGAGTACTAGTATAACCTCAAGTCTTCCATGATACCACCGTATTTGTTCATATCAATCCTTTTACAAGTAAAATCGCCCTCTTTACTCAGTAGAGATCAGTCGAGCGAGCTGTATTCCCGGTGCCAAAAGGAGGGTTCACAATCCCTGTATGTCAACTTCCCCATGCCTGACTCACAAGGCGAAGTGAATACTGTACTTCAAAGTAGTTTTCATACTGGGAAGAGTTAAAAATTAAAAGAATGTCGACCTGTCTGAGCAACAAATCCGCCGGACCATTGGAAATCTGCTTCCTACGCCCCTGCACAGTGAGGTTGGTATCGTTGAGTGTGATTGATGGTGGTCTGGGAGGTGGCTGGTTGGTGTGGTGAAAGTGGATGACAGTGGTCTTACTTTCGTTGACCAGGAGATGCCAATCCTTCAGCCACTGTGCGGAGGTTGTCACAGCTGACTGGAGGTGCTCTTCTGCGGCTAGAAACTTCTTGTGAACGGCAATGCTGGCAGTGTCGTCGGCAAACTGGCTGCACTCAGCGTTGGCATTTATGCAGGCATTTGGCAGATCGACTGTATAGGCCGTGAACAAAAGCGGCCCCAAGACAGAGCCTTGGAGGACCCCCGCTGGAATGTTCAGCTAGGCTGATTTGCTGCTCTCCACTTGCACACATTGTCGTCTGTTGGTGAAGCCTAGTTCACATTCGACGGGGCGTGAAGGGACCCGACGTAAGGATCGTCGGGAAGTGACGGGACAGTCTGACGGCGTCCAATGTGAGCAGCAGGAACGGGAACGCAACCATACTGCCGTTCGGATCGGGAAGCGACGGGAAGAGTTGGATCAATCCAACTTTTCAAACCGTAGACGGGCGTAGATGAGGACGCAAGCGTACAAAACAGTTGTATTTTGAGTGTGAACAGGAGACGGCGTCGTGCCCCGACTACTCCCGATTTGTACTTCGAAATTTTTAGCTTTTCGAACACTGCGCTTCCCATGATAGCTCGCAGAATCGCTAACACGACTTGAGTTGAATTTTAGCAAGATAAGGCCTGATGGCACCTGATGGTATTTAGGGATAGTTCAGGAGCGTGACAGAGGAACTGTTTTATCATTTACTGGAGCTATTTTCGAAATGGCACACCTTTCGAAGCTACATTTTTGGTGTTCATGAAAAACTAGGTCCAAAAGTCACCCTGTCACGGACCGTGCCTTATGACTGATATTTGTTACACAGGATAAATCAAGTGTCACATATCATGTGCATGTGCGAGAGGCAGGAAGATCATCGTACATGCAATGTAGTGCTACAGGGTATGCGGTTGGTCATAGTCCCATAGGCTTAACATGCGCTATGCAACATGAGTTACCACAACAGTTGAACCTGCAGCAGTACGACCCAACGCGAGTCAGATCGGAACTGCATTGGACGGATGTTATCACCACAGGCACAGGCGATATACTTTGTACTGATCTGGTATGTTTCGCTACACAAAGTCCATTCTTAGGACCGATATATTCTACTGTACGATAAGATTGCTTGTAAGAGTAAATATGCACTTGAAACCCATGTTATGATTATGAAAACATGAAAGCTCATTCTTGCAGGCAGTATATTCTTTTACACGACCACGTTATAACCGATACGCACTGTGCTTCGAAATGTTGCTTCCGGTAATAATTTCTGGTTTACTGTCATGCGCCAAATACAACTGACCCGTGTTCTTGGACCTAAAATAATACCCATCCACTTTGTTCCTCTGTTTATACAGTAACTTGAACGATAATAAGCTTACAAGTGCCGGCCTACCTGCCAATGTATTTGGAAAGTTATCAAAATTCATTTCTATGTAAGTATACATTAGACATTCCCTCGACAACTTAGAATACGTACACATTATACAAAGTTCTTTCACTTTGTGATCCTGCAGGTGAAAAAACTATTTCAACACGTGGCCAGCAGTCTTTGCCGCCACGGTATGGGATATGTATGGGTTAGGGCTAGCCTTGGTTCGTCATGGTGCGTCATGGTGCGTCATGTGATGACGGCCCTATCCCTACAAACCGCAGTCACCGCACACCGAACATTATTCCCGTAGCTATGCAGAAGACGTTACTTCAGTAACGTCTGGCGCTAGCCAGGGTCCACACAGCTTTAATTTGGTATTTGTTTGTTTGTTTGTGTGTTTGTGTCACGCCCGGCGCTATCCCGTATCTGTCCCGTACCGTACCGTACAATCAAACACAGCTGACCCCAAACAGCTGGCCATAATATTCAAATAGGGCTTTCAAATGCAAGATCATAACGTGAAGCAACTTGGAAGAATGAATATGAATGCGAAGTGTATTGGGGAATGCATGTAGGGCGATAGCGCGGGTTCGAATCCCAGGTTATGGATTGGAGAATTGAAAACATCCCTATGCTTTTTTTGCCTAGGTCATCAAGGTGGTAGACAGTGTCGTATTACCCTCGACCGTATCTTTCCCGTACCGTACTGTACCATCAAAGACGGCTGGCCACTAACAGCTGGCCACAATATTCAAATACTAGGAGGGCTTTCAAATGCAAGATCATAACGTGAAGCAACTTGGAAGAATTAGTATGTATGCGAAGTGTATCGGGTCATGCATGCAGGGCGATAGTGCGGATTCGAATCCCAGGTTATGTCTAAAAAAATGGGAGAAATGAAAAAAAATTAACATCCCAATATTTGTTTTTGCCTAGGTTATCAAGGCAAAAAAGCATAGCGTAGGGCCCTGAGCTTCCAAGCTCTCTCGTTATAGCTGGACATTTTTCGGACGGAATGTATTTTCGTATGATTTTGTACACGATCTGTTTTGTATTAAAATTGCGCAGAAGTTCAACACTGTAACGTCGCCGTCTAAGGTCTTTACAAATGAAACCGCAACCATTACAATACTGCAATCTAAACCATTCCGCTAATTATTATTCGACGCACAATTCAATAAAAAAGTGGTGGACATCACGCAAACTGCATTGTAAATAAAAGGGGGTTTGTCAACTGACAACCGCTTTATTTAGTTGCTATTCACTCTTTCGATGAAAATTCTTTTATTAAATGATGTCGAAAAATTATTCACGTTTCGGGCCAGTCATACCCATCATCTAAAGAGTGAATAGCAACTAAATAGAGCAATTTTCTTCTTGAAACTCGGGTATTGAGCCAATAATACTAATATTCTTCTTCCTTTTCTTTTACTCTGCTCCATCACTACTCGGCCGAAGGTAGGATATTGGCACTCACCGGGCAAACATCTAGCAGCCAAAGCTGGGGGATTTTCTTACTCCAAGGTGCTCCAGATGCTCTGTCTACTTGGTCCGACTTATTAATATGTGCACTTCGTTTCCAAAGCCTACCAAACAAATTTAAATAATCTCAGGATGGAATAAACTTCTCAGCTACATAACAGTGTCTTTCATTTGTCAATGTGTGATATTAAGGACGTTTAGCGATGCGAAAATTCGAACCATTGGTGGTGGTGATATTTCTCGAAAATCCATTTCGAAAAGAAAACTTGTGAGGTTAAGCAATGCGAAATGACTTTTTCTCTAAGTTATTTGAATCTTATAGTACCGTACCGTATGCAGCTCAGTCTCAAGCAGGGGGCTGTAAAATTACTACTCACTGTAGTCAAATTCATACCGAGAGAAGAGAAAGTTACTTTCGCAAATCACTGCAACTTCGAGTCCAAGTTTTCGAAGTCTCGAGCTTTTTTCTGTACTCATTTCGGGACTCCAATTTTCTTTCAAACTTTCGTGTTGCTAAACGTCCTTATTGAGGAAGGAATGACTCGAACTCTAAAGGGGGCAGTGCCACAAACTTCTAGGCGACTCAAGCATTTCGCGTTCTCAGAATTGAATTTTGTCATCACAGGACTCGTGTTGCTTCACGCGCAACACTGAGAAGGCCTAGTGCATTATATCAAGACCCCAATGGGATGAAGAATTGTTACGGAATACGAGAAACTCCCGGGCGGTCGTTCTCGGTTCCCTCTTGGCGTGTTGAAATCGCTTCAGTTGCTGATTCCTGGGCAGAATTTCAACAAACGCATCACCCAGAAACTCGTGCAGCAGCACAAGCATCGCGTAGTCCAGTTTACTGATGTCTCTCGCAGTTGTATGCGATGTGGTGCTGGACTAATCAAGATCACGGAAGAGATTGCCGTGAAGCTGATCGAAATAAAAACCAACCCTGGAGTCGCCTCTCATGCGAAAAACTGGTTGGAGAACTGAAACGAACAAAGATTGAATTTTCTGCGCATACGGTGCGTGGGTGGTGCGGAGTTCTCGGAGCCGCAAGGCATCATCGTTACATCAAGCCTATGCGAAAGCTCCGTCTCGTCGCCAGTGACAGTGCACTAATGCCAGTAGTGGCCCATGGATTCGTACAACAGGGATAAGCGCTCACGATCTGGCTGTTTGACACTGACCGTCACTGGATCGTGGTGGTTCACCTGTTCGCCTCATTTGAAGGTATCGTGGGAACTTTGGGTGAAATCCCCTACAGCTACCATTGAAATCCCCTACAGCTACCATTGAAATCCCCTACAGCTACCAATCTGGCAGTTTCACTGCACGAGGAAGAGGCGAAGACGATCGTCAAAACCGGGCCTACCGATTGAAAAATCAAGAAAGCGCAGGGTGGCTTGGGGGACAAAAAAACTGTCGGCGTTTTTCACGGTGACCCAGTTGCAAATGCGCCCAGAGACACCATCAGCGATGAAAACTAGAAGGTAAGCCCAAGAGATGATGCAGTAGTTATATACCTACCGTCTCTTGGTTGATTTTTTTAGTTCTGGTATGTACAAATGCTTGAGTTGTGAAGTGAAGCGCACATTTTAATAAGTCGCACCAAGTAGATCTATGCTACGGGACGCGCTAAATACTCATACTACGGTATGGGTTACATACGGTATACTTATCAAAACCATGGTGCATCACGTGAAAGGCCCTTGTTGTGAAACCACAAGTTCTCAAGAGAGAAAGGCCTTCTCGCTTGTGACATTGTGTTCGTTTCAATGCAGTTGCATCCCGACTCCGCCGTACCGCTGATGTTTACGACGTGGCATACGCTACAGGCGCTATGTGCGGTTTGTTGTGTGCGCTGTAGTTCTATGTTGTATGTGTATGCTTTTCTCATATACGCTGTCATTTTCACGCTATAACTACCTGGTGGTTTTAGTGTTAGTTATTCATTATCATTAGTCGATTGAAGTGAAATATACTGTCAAGAGTGAATAGTTGTCCTCGTGCCATGTGGTCGTTCGTTCCTGACTTTTAGAGAATCAGAAGGGTTCACAACATTTGCAAATGTTGTGAGCCCTCTTGTGTACCACGTCGTAAACATCAGCGGTACGGCGGAGTCGGGATACAACTGCATTGAAACGAACACAGTGTCACAAGCGAGAAGGCCTTTCACTCTTGAGAACTTGTGGTTTTTCAACAGCCCTATCGAATTAAAGCCTTGTGGACCCTGGCTAGCGCCAGACGCAACTAAGGTATTTTTGCATAGCTATGGGAATGAAACGGTGTGGATCTGGATAGCACTAGGTTGTAGTCGATGAACATAATATCAGTGTAACGACGTTTGCATCAGTTCGAATAACATGCATGTTGTCCTAAGCAAAAAGCTTTTTTCATTTATCCTTTTTTTCCAGACATAACATGGGATTTGAACCCGCACTATAGCCCTGTATGCATATCTCCGATACACATCGCATACATACACATTCTTCCAAGTTGCGTCACGTCACGATCTTGCCATTGAAATCCCTATTGAAATAAGATGGCCAGCTGTCTGTGATGGTAGGGTATGGGACATGTATGGGATAGCGCCAGGCATGCCGACGCCAGACAGAAACTAACAAGCACCGAACAAGTACCAAATTGTTTGTTTGTTTGTTTGTATACTTTATTTGAATTCTCAAATCCAAACGAGCACAATGCTCAATGACAAGGCAGCGAATATGTTATTATGTTACAGGGAAGGAGGGTTGGGGAGAAAATAAGGAGAAAAAAGAGAGAATGGTAGATATCTCAATGAAGAGCGAAGCAGTATCAAACTACAAGTAAGCCAGCGAACGATAAGTCGATAGTTCTGTAACCCGCCTAATAAACTAAGTACTTTTTTCAGGCGTGCAGTGGACTGTCATTAAAACAGAAACAAAAAAATTATAATAAGGCACCCATTTTGTTAGTCCAGGGGATGGCCCACGCCTGGTAAAGAGAATAAATAGAGAAAATAAAATAAAATAAAATAAAATGAAAAAAACAAACAAACAAAGTACTAACAGTTACTGCTAACGAGAGTACTTGCTACTAACATCGGAAGGATAAAAGGCCCAACCGTGCCCTGCCAGTTATGGACTTACGAGGGTCGCCATGGCAAATAATAATGGTAAACAGTGAAAATCAGTCACAGACAGGAAGCTGTCTCAGGGCAAGTTTCTAATCATAACATCAGGAAGATCGGAGGGTATACGGTACGACGGCAGCTTTGAAGCTGCTGAGAGACGACAGTACTCTGACTGCATCCGGTAGGACGTTCCAAAGGGCACTACCTCGGGAGGCAGGGCGAGATCGTCCGGCGAGGGTTCGTGTAGCTGGTAGACGGAGCCCCAGGGCGAGATCCAGGCGCGTCCTACGATCCGCGCAGCGTACGACGAGCTCCTGGAGGGATGGACTCGCGCTGGCGTTTATGCACCTCCAGACAAAGACCAGGACCTTCTGCCGATGGACTTCTCCAATCCTGAACACCTGCATGCGTTCCAGGAGATCACTGGCACGAGAGAACCCTGGCCGGCCATAACTGGATTGACATAGTCGGGCAGGTAACAGTCGGTACGTCTCTAGTGTATATGCTGAAGAGCAGCGGCCCCAGGACCGAACCCTGCGGAAAAATCGATACACTTCCCTTTTAAAGCGGTGTGGACCCTGGCTAGCGCCAGACGTTACTTAAAAGTAACGTTTTTTTCATAGCTAACTTGTTCAAATTACCTTTTTCCATCGCTTTTTTCTTCTTACATGTATTTTTTCCTTACCTTTTAGATTGTTTTCGCACCATCTCCATCGCTTACATTGTGTAATAAAGTAATCAAAATGTCACTTCAGCTAGCATGGCGATGCGAGTGGGATTCACCACAACATACGGCCCTGCGTGCGGTTCACTAGTGAGTGCGTTTGATAATGCCCGCGAATCCATTCATGAATCCATTCATGAATCGATTCG
>NC_088648.1:5172795-5209295 GCF_964019385.1 Sycon ciliatum | reverse complement strand
TGCTATTCACATCACCCCATGTGAATTGGGTGAATGGATTCTGAATCGATTCCAGGGTTCATGACATGAAATCGAATGGCGAGATTCCATTCATGAATCGATTCAAGTGCGTAATCGAATGCAGCCACTGCGTATTCCACTGTGAATGGGATTCGACTTTGTGTACGCCACTGTACACATGTTTTGCCCCTGTGCACTCTACTGTCTCGGAGTTCGCCGCTATGTGTGCCACTGTGTATGGGGTTCACAACTGCATACACCGCTGAGAGCGGGTTGCACCACAGTGTGCATGCGTATTTTTGTATTACCCTTTTTCTTACTTAGAAGTTGCGACTTCGGCGGTAATAGTCATGAAGTTGATTGTTCCAACTAAGAACACACGCTTCTTGCCGAACTTGACACTTGACTGACTCACGACAGCCATCCGGAGCACACGAGGAGCACGTCGCACCTTCCACTCAACAATCGACTTCATGACTATTACCGCCGAAGTCGCAAGTTCTAAGTTCGTATTGTTGTCCCTCACGCGGACGTGCAACTAGTTGTTGGAGGTGACAGAGTTGTGAATAGCTATACTGGCTCTCAATGTCTGTTTAACACAACTCCATGAGTGACTCTGACTCACACTGCTACCTGGGGCTTCATGAGGTGTTTGTCGCGCTGGAAACAAAGCGTCTCTGTAAGTTTGTATCCCTGGTGATGGTTTGGCCTGGAGAGCAGTATATAAGTGGTGCTTTTCAGGCACAATCTTCCTCAGCCTACTCAAGCTCAACGGATGAGGGGTGAATTCCCCGAAACACTGTGTATTGAGCAGGGAGTGGTGCTTTCTTGCAGGTTTGCCGAGTGGAAGGTGTGACGTGCTCCTCGTGTGCTCTGGATGGCAGTCGTGAGTCAGTCAATTGTCAAGTTCGGCAAGAAGCGTGTGTTCCTAGTTGGAACAATCAACTTCATAACCCTTTTTCTTCTTGTACTTTTTGGCTTCTTCCTGAACGCTCCTTTGAATAGCACCGAAAACATGTTATTCTGAGTTGTGTGTGACAGCATCAAAAAGCCTATCGTTTGTTCTTAGCCACACGACATGATCATCCTGAAATCTCTTCCACTATTACCTTAATTGCCTTCTTGTTGGAAGTAACTTTAATAGACAAGGTTAATTTTTGTCACACTTTCATTATCTACAGAGATTTACCCAATAACAACTTCTCTCCTGGTCCTCGACTATGCAGAGTTTTAAAAGCAGGCAATCACATCCAGATGACTTTAGAAGAACCGCTTAAAAAATCCCTCAACAGTAAGTGTTCCGCTATCATTGTTCCTGCCTGATGGTTGAACTTGTGAACAAGATCGACATTGTTTTGAATTTGTTGTGGACTTTGTCTTTGCTATTTTCGTTCTGTCTATTCTCTCACCTTTCTTCTCTCTCACGTCTTCTGTAGAACTGCTTTCCAGTCTGTCTCTCTCTTCTCTCTACTCTTCATCTCAAGAACGTTTCTCTTCTCCATTTCTTCGTTCTTGTGCTTCTCTAAACTTCTCTACTCTCTTTTCTCTTCGTTTGAATTTCCTTGAACATGACGTGAACATGTGTTTTTTGCGCTCTGAACTGTCTTGATTTTCTTTTATGTTTTTTGCCGAATGTACAGTGCACTGTGCGCTGTGTGTGTACAATGCTGCGCGGCTAGCGATGCGCTTTCTTTGGTACAGACTTTTTCTGTTGTGTCCGTCATCTATGGCTTTCGCTTTCTTGCAGTTTTCACCGCTTTGCTGCAATAGTTGCTGTTTCCTTGAAGGCGAACTGCGATGCCTCCATTTTCGTAGATGGTCTTGGTGCGCGAGGCGCCGAGCGAACCTCATGGCTTTTGGTTTAGTTTCTTTTTCAGAGTTTTTCAGTTTTCAGATTTGTTGTTGTTTGTGAATACACCGTTTATACAGTCTTCAAGCGAGCAGTAGTTTTCGATGTGTGGTCGTGACTTGGGTTGTCCGTATTGCCCTGAACGTTTGGTCCTTCAAGCCGGATGTGCGGAGGCGCATCCGGAGCCAATCGAACAGCCCTGAAGTAAAGCTTTCTGTATTCCGTAGCTCGTTGTGTTATGATCGTATAGTGTATATTTTTGAAATTTGAGTGTGCATTTCGATCGTTGCCGTTGAGATGTCGCGCAAGAGCACCAGAACCACCAGAGGGAGAGCTCCAGACCGGCTCGGTGAGTGGCTAGAGTCGACACAGACTGACGCTCAGCTTGCGTTTGACGCTGCGGTGAATTTGTCGTTGTCACCATCACCCAGTGCCAGTGTACATGATGTGCTCAGTCTGAAGTCCATTGGTGTGGACAGTTTTAGCGTTAGTAGTAGCAGTGCGCGTAGTCGCGGTGCGCGGAGTGCGCACCTACGAGCTGAGTGCGAGGCTGCAAAGAGGCTGGCTGAATTGGAGCAGCAACAGATAGAGTCGCAGAGGAGACTGCTGCAAATTGAGCTGGGGATTGCAGCATGAAGCCATCAACAGCCAGCATGACAGCTCCAGTACTAGTAGTAGTGCATACTCGGAGTCCAGGCGCTCAACGCATGCTAGCATTAGGAGTAGTAGTAGTAGCAGTGTAAGAGGCCAGCCAGCCCAACAGTCTGTACGTGGTGGAACGCCCCAGGCAGCTGTGGCAGTGTCTGCTGGCGATGGCCACGCAGCTACAGCTAACCAGCAACCAGCAACGTCAACAGCCACAGTACGCAGTCCGGCAGTATGTCAGCAGCAGTCGCCGCAGTCTGATGTTACGCCGCAGTCTGATGTTACGCCACAGTCAGATGTTACGCAGCCACCAGCAACGTCAGCAGCCACAGTACGCAGTCCGGCAGTACGTCAGCAGCAGGCGCCGCAGTCACATGCTTCGCAGCAGCAGCCGCAGTCTGACATCGCGCAGCTCACTGGAGCTATCCTGGCAGCGGTAGCCCTCAGACACCCCAGCACAGCGCCATATGAAGGGTTGTATGGCCAGGCAAGCTGCTGGGAAGGATCTGCCACAGTTTGCTGGGCAGCCTGAAGAGTGGCCCATCTTCAAGAAGATGTTTGACACCACAACCCGGGACTGTGGGTTTTCGCATGCAGAGAACCTCAGCCGACTGCACCGTGCGCTGAAGGGCAAGGCCAGATATGCAGTCCAGTTTATGCTGGCTGTCCCAGACAATGTTCCGGAGATTCTTGCCACTCTGCAAGAGCATTTTGGCCGTCCCGAGCACGTGGTGCACCACCTCATCACCCGTGCTCAGAGTTTCTGCACTTTGCAAGCCGACGACTTTGAGCAGCTCAAAGAGTTCTCAACTGCTGTGCGTGGGCTGGTGCAGATCATGAAGCTAATGAATAGTACTGGGCACCTGCGCAACCCTCAGCTGCGACAGGAACTTGTTGCCAAACTGCCGACTGGCATGCGCCTGAACTGGGGCGAGATGATCGCCAATTTCGACCCGGAGAAGCTGTTACTGGATGATTTTTCAGTGTGGCTGTGCGGCAAGGCCAGTGCAGCAGGCAGAGTGACTGCGCTGAAGACAGGGAGTGTCAGCAGCAGCAGCAGCAGCAGCAGTAACAAGAGAAGTCGGAGTGAGACCATCCTCACCACATTGAGCAACAGCGGCAGCCCCAGACAGCAAGAGCGTGCACCCTTTGCCTGCCATTACTGCAGCAGCCAACATCCGCTGCGCAGCTGTGACAGTTTTAAAGCACTGCCACTGCAGAAATGTAGGGAATGGGTAGCGGAGAAGAAGCTGTGTTTTCTCTGTTTCGGCCGCAGCCACCGGGTAACTGACTGCAAGAGCCGGAATCGCTGCTCCGTTGGTGACTGCGGAAAACGTCACCATGAATTAGTGCACCCGTCTGACAGGAACAGCGGTGGCCACACTGAACAGTAGGAGAGCGTCAATTGCCACACCGCTCAGCGAACTCGAGTTGCCCTGCGTGTTGTACCGGTGTCGCTCTCAGCATCCAACAGGCATAGCGTCGAGACACATGCGCTCCTGGATGAAGGATCCACCGTGAGCATTGTTGACAGGAAGCTTGCCAGGGAGCTGGGCGCTACTGGTCCGGTAGATCCCTTGCACCTGAGTTGGACTGGGAATCACAGTCAGCACCATGCCAACTCATGTTGCGTCAACCTGTGCATCTCACCTAGAGACGGGGATGAGCAGTTTGACTTGCAGAACGTCCGGACAGTGGCGAACCTCAGTCTGCCGAAGCAGTTTGTCAACCAGCAGAAACTTGCCCGACAGTGGTCGCATTTGGCACACATCGACTTGCCATCACTGGCAGAGGCAACGCCTATGCTGCTCATTGGCCAGGACCACTACCACGTGACGGCACCAAGGGAGATCTTGGAAGGTCTGCCGAATGCACCTGTAGCCACCAACACTAAGCTCGGCTGGGTACTGCACGGCAACACCGGACAGTGCCGAAGAGTGGACTCTGAGGTGTCCTTCGTGTCGTGGTCAGCAGATGACGAGCTGCATGAACTGGTCAAGAGAGCATTTTCAGTAGATGACTTCGGGGTCAAGCCAGCGCCACTACCCAGAAGCAAGGGCGATGAGCGGGCGCTACAGTTGCTGAGTACCATGACTCACGATGGCACTAGATGGCAAACAGGACTGTTGTGGCGTGACGATAACCCGCAATTGCCAGAGAGCTGACAGCAGGCCGACAGACGTCTTCAGCAGCTGGAACGCCGTCTGATGAAGGACCAGAACCTCGCGGACCAGTATGCAGTGAAGATCAAGAGCTACCTGGTGAAGGGATATGCACGCATCCTTTCAGCAGCAGAGGCCGCATGTGAACCACCTAACACCTGGTACCAGGCTGCCGCACTTTGCCGTGGTGAACCCGACGAAGGGCAAGCTGAGACTTGTGTTTGATGCAGCCGGGAAATCGCATGGCAAGTGCAGTCGCCCTCAAGATGTGTACGAGATGCAGGTGATGACGTTTGGTGCAGTGTCATCTCTGACCACAGCTCAGCATGCGAAGAACCATAGTGCCACCGTCTTTGGTCCGGATATGCCTGAAGCTGTCACAGCCATCACTGACCGCCACTATGTGGATGACTATTTCGACAGTGCAGCTACGGAGTGTGATGCCATCAGCCATTCGGCAGCGGTGATTGAGATTCACCGGAGGGGAAGATTCGAGATCCGGAACTGGGTCAGTAACTCGTCCCAGGTTCTAGAGAGGATACCCACCCAACTTCGTTCATCTGAAGTGGTGAATCTCGCCACCGGGAACGCATCCACAGAGAAGGCACCTGGCCACTTATGGAACCCGAACAGCGACTGCCTCAGCTTTGCCGTTGGAGCAAAGCTATCAGCACAGCCCGACAGCGTCTCAGCAACCAAGCGGACAGTACTGCGCTACGTGATGTCGGTGTTCGATCCCCTTGGCTTCCTGATGGCGGACACCGTTACCGCCAGGATACTACTGCAAGACGTATGGAGGTCAGGCCTTGGCTGGGACGATGAGCTGCCCCATGATATGGCTGAGCGCTGGTCAAAATGGCAAGCCGGCCTGCATGAAGTTGTGTCGCTGCAGGTGCCACGGTGCTACCATCCTGCACTAGCAGACGCCAAGAGCTTCGAGCTGCACATGTTTGTCGACGCTAGCGAAAAAGCATTCGCAGCTGTAGCGCACATCAGAGCCACCAGCAAGAGCAGTGCTGTACACGTTGCGTTTGTTGCAGCAAAGGCTCGCGTTGCCCCGCTCAAGCCACTCAGTATCCCTTGTCTTGAGCTGCAAGCTGCTGTGCTGGGAACGCGTCTGGCAGACACACTCACCAAGCAGCTTGATCTACCTATCGGCTCCACAACATTCTGGAGCGACTCCCGTACTGTCCAGCTGTGGATCAAGTCAGAAGCCAGACTTTACAAGACGTTTGTTGCCCACAGGATTGGTGAGATCGCTGAGACAACGGAACCCAGTCAGTGGCGCTGGGTCCCCACCAAGGATAACCCTGCTGATGACGCTACGCGTGGTCTGGCCAGCGACGAGTTGACACTTGGCAGCAGATGGATGACCGGCCCAGAGTATCTGCAGAGTCCGCCAGAGCAGTGGCCGCTTGATGTCAAGCCTGCAGTAGCCGACTCAAGTCCCGGCATCAAGCTGAAAGGCGAGTTCGTAGCCACAGCTGTGTCTAGTGAGTGTGTGCGGAATGCAGCGCTACCTGACCCTAGTCACTTCTCATCGTGGATGAGACTGGTCCGTGTTACCGCTTGGGTACTCCGCTTCGTCAAGATCTTGAAGCACCGAGCGCTACGTACATCAGCACCACTCCCAGGAGAGCTAGTACCTGAGAAGCTTGAGAGTGCAGAGTGTCTATGGTGGCAGCAAGTGCAAGCCGACTGTTTCCCTGCTGAAGGTCGCAGTATCGAGTCTGGCAAGCCCGTGGACAAGGACAGCCGCTTGTCACATCTGTCGCTTGTGCTCACTGGTGGAGTAGTGCCTCACCAAAGCCGACTGGTCAACTCCTCCGATCTGCCTGACATGGTCAAGCAGCCAGTTGTGCTCGATCCGAGTCACCCTTTCACCCGGCTGCTGATTGCGTGGTATCATGTTGCGTCATGTCATCAAGGGCAAGAGCGTGTGTGCAATGAGTTGCGGCAACGCTATCTCATCATGGGGCTGAGACGAGCCGTCCGAAGTTCTTGGAACACGTGCCAGAAGTGCAGCAACGACAGAGCACAGCCAGCTGCACCAGAGATGGCACCACTGCCAAGCACTCGTGTCACACCATTTGTTCCAGTTTTTACTGTGGTTGGCATGGACTACTTCGGACCGATGACAGTGGCGGTCGGACGTCGGCACGAGAAGAGGTATGGTGTGCACATGCACTGACCACGGATGCCTGCATCATGGCCATCCGTAGGATGATCGGCAGGCGTGGTCGACCTCGTCAAATTTGGTCGGACAATGGAACGAACCTCCGAGGAGCAGAACGAGAGCTGCATGAGTCCTTGAACGACCTCGACCAAGACCAGCTCACCGCCGACTTGGCGTTACTTCGCATCGAGTGGAGTTTCAACCCGGCATCTGCTCCGCACATGGGGAGCACCTGGTGAGATCCGTGAAGTCCACCTTGCAGGTGATACTGCATGAGCGTGCTCCGAAGGACGAGGTACTGTTGACCCTCATGATTGAGGCAGAGAGTCTCGTCAACAGCCGACCACGGACGCACGTGCCAGTAGACCCCAACGATCCGGAGAGCCTCACGCCTAACCACTTTCTGCTCAGCACATCTAGTAGCATACAGCCACCCGGAGAGTATACGGAGCGCGACCTGTGCTGCCGCAAGCCGTGGCGTCTATCGCATATTCTAGCTGACATGTTCTGGCGATGTTGGCTGAAGGAGTATGCCCCCAGCCTCGGCACATGCAAGAAGTGGCGTGGCGTTGGTCAAGAAATCAGTGTGCTGAGGACGTTCGCCACAATGTGAACTGATGCAGCTATGTAATCTTGTCGTGATTCATGGATTTGTGTTATTAGTTTGCGTTCATGTATGTGCCTTGACATCTTCGAACTGCGTAATTATTCTCAGAATTTATTGTTGTATATTAGTATAGCGTTTGTAGTTGAGACATATTGTTTCGTCGATACAATTTAGTTCTCCTTATTAGTATCGCGCTAGTTTTATGAATTACAAAGTAGCAGTCAAAATCTATTCTCTAGTCGGTTGAGTAATAGACATTTGTTCTACAGGAATTGCCATAATTATCGTTGTGCAGATTCTCACCTGATTTCGTTCGTTCCGCGTTCCATAGTTCTTCTATTCTATGCCTCGCAGTTTCTGATAGGGTTTGTCATCACCCGTTGGGGTGTTGCCACTCACTGGCAGATTGATAGACATATTTCACCAGCACAGATTCTCTGCACAGCAAGTATTTCAAGTCCTTTGTTCTCTTTTCTTTACGATTCACACTTGAATTTTCGTTTCTCTTGTTTTCTTGCTTCTGCACTGCCGTAGCGTTTCATATCTTGATTTCCGCAAACGCGTCGTCGCGTACCGCGATTCCGGACGCGACGCCGTATTTGCCGCATGCATTCGTTACGGGTTTCTGTTTTTGGGCACTGCATTGCACATTGCAATACAGCACTTTGCGAACACGTACGCTCTTTTATTTTTTGCTCTCGATCAAGTTTTCGACGGAGCTCGTTGTGAGCTTGAACAGATTTTTGAGAGAAGAATGGCGACGTTCGTTGAGTTTCGAGTCTTCCTTGTTTCGTGCTAGCCAACCGATCTTTAGTCCGTTACGGGACGATAAACCTCCGTAACATTTTGGTAGCAGAGGATGGTTTGTCGTTAGGTTAGGATCCTCGCCTGAGAATGGCATCCTTGGAGGAATGCCCTGATTTGGAGCGTGAGATCAAGCTCCTGAAGCTGTGGAAGTCGGCAGCAAAGACGCAGCTCACGAATGCGAGGCGTGGGCTGTTGGTCTTGGTAGATGTCGACACGCGACCTGTGCCGGACAAGGCAACGGTACTGAAAGCAGTTTCCTTGCTGCAAGGAGCCATGGATGAACTTGCAGGAGTCACCAGGACCCTGGCGAGTTACGTTCAGCAGACCCCATACTGTCTGGGAGAATTACGCAAGTTATCCGAGGATGCGGAGCAAACAGAAGAGAAGGTATACGTCCGCGATGGAACGAAGTGCGGACTTCTGTCGGGAATACAGCAGTTTTGTCATGCCCAGTACACGTTTTCGAAGTCCGTCCTGAAAAACTCAAATCTACAAACAGTGCGAGCTTACCTGGATAGGCACACTGCTCTTGTCGATGAGAACAGCGCTGATGAACGCGATGAACATGCTGGTGGAGCACGGGAGTACGGAGTGGAGTCGCTAGCGCCGCAGACAGATAGTAGTAGTGCTGTGGAGCACACAGCGATCAGAGAAGCTGGTGCTCAGCCCGGTGCCAGTGAAGTAAAAGTTAGAGCAGACGTAGCGGGCCTCAGTCTCGGAGACAGAGCGCTTCAGTCTTGGAGACAGAGCGCTTCAGTCCAGCACTAGAATTACTAGTAGATCTGCTAGTACTTCTGCCACTATTCACACTAACACTAGTAACAGTACTAGTTCTACTTCTAGTACATGTATCAGCACCACTGCAGGGTTGTCACCTGCAACCATAAACAACCTGCCACCAGCACAGGCCAGTGTGACAAGCATTAGTTTCACAAGTACAGGTGCCAGTTGCAGTGCTAACTACCTGGCAGCATCCAGTGCACCACCACCAGGTTACCTGCAGGCCAGGCCAGTGATAGGTATGGGAAGCACTGTGACAGTCAGCGTTGCCACTGGGACCAAGACTAGCACTCGCAGCAGGCATGCACCAGCAGTGCCTACTACAAGTGCAACTGTGCATACCACTCTGCCAGTGTCTGGGATGAACTTGCCGGCAATAGCCAAGACCAGAGTAGGCCAGACTGCCACTCAGCCTATAACTCTGCAATCTTCCGCACCTAATAGTATGTTTCAGCCGTCGACACAGCAGCAATTGTATTTGCCGACGTCTCAATCGCAGCAGGATTCATTGCAGATACCACAGCCACAGTATGCATCACAGGTCATGCAGCAGCAGTATATTCCGCCACAGCAGCAGTCTACCGTACAAGCGACTCAGCCGCAGTACGCACCGTTGTCAGTACAGCAGCCAGCACAGCAACAGTATTCTAATTCGGCGCCGCAATACCAGTATTCGGCACAGTCGTATACATCACAGCCGTATACACCACAGCCGTCACAGCCGTATACGCCACAGTACACACAGTCATACACACCGCAGTATACTCAGCAAAAGTCCACACCACAAGCCTTACCTACACTGTATCCTAGTCCGTATTCAGCGCCCACGTTACCGTACACTCAGGCATCTCTCCCGCCGCTATATCCACCACCACAGTCAGGGTATAGTTCACAGGTGCATGTCCAACAGCCATCATCAGATATCACTAAGAATCTGAAGAAGGTGTCAATCCCAACATTCAGTGGCAATAAGCGCGAGTACGACCGATGGAAAGCAGCGTTCGTAGTATGTGTCGACAAACAGCCGCTCTCGAAAGAGATTAAGTTTCTGCAGTTGCGGCAGTATCTGAGTGGTGAGGCACTGACAGTTGTTGAGAGTCTTAGATTCTCACCGTCTTCGTACGACGCAGCGCTACGCCGGCTCGAACAACGATACAGTGGACAACGAAGACAAATCTCTGTACACGTGGAAGAACTAGAGGAGTTCAACCAGATACGAACCGCAAAGGCAGCAGATCTGGAAAAGTTTGCTGACCTCCTAGAAGTCACCATCGTACAAATGACGGACGCCGGATTGCAGTCCGAGCTCGGCATTGGCACAATGTACACAAGGCTGCAGCAGAAATTGGCCTCACCAATTCTCACACAGTATCACCGTTGGGTGCTGGAAAACTCCAAGCACGAATCCGTGAGAACACTACAAGAGTGGGTGAACCGAGAGGCAGCCATCATCGCTACAGCGACAGAGACAGTGGACGGCGTCAGCGGCAGTAGCAGCAACAGCAGTAGCAGCACCGGAAGCAGAAATAGCAGCAATGCCAAAGCTGGCACACGACGGGCCCATCTGGCGACCGACAAGAAGGCCAAATCAACATCTACATGCGGTCTTTGCGAAGAGAGCCATGCAATTTGGAACTGCCAACAGTTCAAGACCGCTGAGCCATCCAAGCGTTGGGTACATGCTAAACGTCTCAACCTTTGCTATTGTTGCCTCGGCACAGGACACCGTGGGAACGATTGCACCAGGAGGCGAACATGTAATGTGAACGGTTGCAAGGACACACACAACTACCTCCTGCACAAACCAACAACAACACCTGGTGGCTGCGACAAGGAGAAGCCGTCTCAGAAACCAGATGAACGAAGTCATCTAGCAGCCGCGACACTTCAGACTAGACGGCATAAAGAGTCTGTCTCGCTAAGTACTGTACCCATGATTGTGCGAGCTAACGGCAAGTCCGTGGAAATCAACGCTCTGCTCGACGACGGGAGCACAATGACTTACGTCAATGAGGTATTGGCTAAAGAGCTCGGCTTGCAGGGTAAACGGCGAGAAGTTCGGGTAGCCGTCCTGAGCGGCACCGTAGAGACGTTCACCAGCATGCCAGTCCAGTTTGAGCTTGAGAGCACCGACACTACAGTGAAGCTCAAGATGGAAGCTGACACAATAACTGATGTAGTGGGAGATGCCAGAGCCGTCAATTGGTGGAACAAGAAGCGAGCGTGGCAGCATTTAGCTAATCTCGAAATTACACCGCTTGGCCGCAAACCTACCATTGATCTCCTGATTGGCCTGGACTACGCCGAGCTTCACAAGTCTATCAAAGACATCACCGGCCAACGTGGCGAGCCCATTGCCCGCCTGACACCACTCGGATGGACCTGTGTTGGGTCAACGGACAGTGAGACCCTCCCACGCACCCTGTTGACACGCCAGGTAGATGATCTGGGCACTCAAATCAAACGGTTCTGGGAAGTCGAGAAGGTACCAGCAGCAATGGTAGCCGAGTCGCAACGCACTGCTGACGATAAGGCAGCACAGGACATCGTCAGCGCTGGGCTCACCAAGTCGGACGACAAGTACACGGTTCCGTTACCGTGGAAAGGCAACCGAGCCGAGCTACCAGACAACGCCATCATGGCGGAGAAGCGGCTCAGAAATACAGAGCACCGGTTGAAGAAGGACACAGCAGTCGGCAAGGCATACAGCAACGTAATTGAGTCATACGTGAAGAAGGGCTACGTCCGCAAGGTGCTACCCACGGAAGTCAGCACAACACGATGGTTACTTCCACACTTTCCCGTCCTAAGACCGGACAAGAGCGCAACGAAGCTGCGGATAGTGTTTGACGCGGCGGCACGATGCCAAGGCGACTCACTGAATGAACACCTCCACGCGGGCCCGAAGCTGCAACGCAGTCTCTTCGATGTTCTCCTTTGCTTTCGGCAGCACCCAGTCGCCATCGTATGCGACATATCAGAAATGTACCAGCAAGTGAAGGTAGCACCAGCCGATCGGCCCTGCCTACGTTTCCTGTGGCGAAATCTCGACACCAGTAAGCCACCCGATGCGTATGAATTTGAGAGAGTTGTGTTCGGCCTCTGCGTGTCACCGTTTCTGGCACAATTTGTTGCACAGGAACACGCTAGACGACACCGAGAAGAAAGCCCCCGAGCAGCCGAGTCCATACTTGACTCCACCTACATGGACGATACGCTGGATTTGGGGGAAACTGTAACAGACGGCAAGAAGCTGTACCACGATCTGTCAGCGATGTGGGCTGGAGCCGGCATGAGCGCACGCAAGTGGCTGTCGAATGCACCGGAAGTGCTCGAAGCCATCCCAGCAGAGCTACAGGCAGCCGGAATCAATCTGGAGTCTGGGGAGCTACCGGCGGTTAAAGCTCTCGGCATTCTCTGGAAAGCAGCCGAAGACGTGTTCACGTTCCGTCCGGCAACCTCAAGTGAAACAATCAGCACGAAGCGCCAGTTTCTGCAGCGCATCAGTCAGCTCTTCGACCCGCTAGGCCTGATTGTACCAGTAGTTGTGCAGGGCAAGATCATTATGCAAGACATATGGACGTCCGGCACAAACTGGGACGAAGAACTGAATCCGCTACTGAAAGCCTCAGCAACCAGGTGGTTTCAGCAGCTACAGCAACTCGTGTCAATCAGAGTCCCAAGATGCCTCAGCTTGACTAACAGCCAGCAGCAGCTGCATTTGTTTGCAGATGCATCCAGTCTCGCTTACGGCGCAGCCGTATACATGCACAGCCAGGATAGCAGTGATGTCGCGGCTCGGTTCATGGCAGCAAAGAGTCGCGTCGCTCCGCTGCAAGCGATCAGCATTCCTCGGCTCGAGTTGATGGCTGCAGTAACCGCAGCAGAACTCGGATCTGCAGTTGCTTCAGCAACACAGCTACAGCTGCAGAATGCAGTCTTCTGGACTGATTCCATGGATGTATTCCATTGGGTCCGGCAACCCAGTCGGCAATACAAACCATTCATCACACATCGGATCGGCTACATCCAGATGCTAACTCGACCTGGGCAGTGGCGCTATGTCCCGACAGCGCTGAATCTAGCAGATCTCGTGTCCCGAGACGCAACGGTAACGAACCTCGCGGAGAGCAGCTTGTGGTGGGAAGGTCCTGCCTTTCCCCTGCAGCCATCTACAGAGTGGCCACAACCAGCAGCTACCACGACAGCATCACCAACAGCTGCTGCAGAAGTCCGCAAGGCAGCAGCGCTTCCGTCAACATTTGCCAGTGTATCCACATCAAACACCGACACCATGTGGCGATTAACCCCAGAGTGTTATTCAGATTTTCAGTATCTCGTACGAATAACAGGATTGGTGTTACGCTTTATCAGTAATGTGAGCAGTAATCAGCGCGCCACGGGGGAGCTGACAGTTTCAGAGCTTCAAGACGCCGAGCGTCTGTTGTTCAAGGGCGCACAAGCAGAAGCCTTTGGACAAGAGCTGCAGGCACTAGCAAATGGCAAGGCCCTTCCAGCTAGTTCAGTTCTCAGCAAGCTAAGTCCCAGAGTCGACGAAGATGGTCTGTTACGTTGCGACGGTCGAACGAAGTACGCAGAGTGGCTACCGTACGACGTACGTTACCCAGTTATTCTGCCACGACACCACCATATCACGAAGTTAGTGGTTAAGCATCACCACGAATTGCAGCAGCACGGCGGTACCAACCAGACACTTTCATCGGTATGCGAGAGATTCTGGATAGTGGCTGCTCGAGAGGTGATACCGGAATGGGAACACGAATGTGCGCGGAGCATACGCACGAGGGCGAAGCCAGCTGAGCAAGTGATGGCACCCCTTCCGAAGAGTTGTCTGGAGCCACCACTTCGAGCATTTACTGAGACGGCTGTGGACTTTGCTGGGCCGTATATCACAATCCAAGGCCGTGGAAAAGCGATACTTGTGCCTCTTCACCTGTCTGTTAAGTCATGCAGTTCATCTGCAGCTTGCGTATGGGCTTGATACTGATTCATTCCTGCGCGCATTCTCGCGTTTTGCCCATTGCCGTGGACTACCAGTGCAAGTTCTGTCGGACAATGGAACTAACTTTATCGGCGCTAATCGGGAGCTGCGAGAGCTGGTCGATGCGCTTGACAAATATGCCATCCAGCGGTCAGCAGCAAACCGCAAGATGGACTGGTCATTCAACCCACCACTCGCCCTGCATTTCGGCGGAGCGCACGAAGCCATGATCAAGTCAGCGAAAAGAGAAACTGCCAAGATCCTAGGGAACGCAGACATTACAGATGAAGAGTTAATGACCGCCTTCACAGGTGCGGAAGCCCTACTCAACTCGCGCCCACTGACCTTCCAAAGCGCCAACCCTGCAGATGTAAGTCCCTTGACACCCAACCACTTCCTGATTGGGCAAGCCGGTGGTCAGTATGCACCCGAGTCAGTGGACACTCAGCCATTTCACTCGAGGAACCGGTGGCGTCGTATCCAAGAGCTGCTGCAGCACTTCTGGCAGCATTGGCTGACAGAGTGGGTTCCGGCATTGAATCAGCGCCGGAAGTGGCTTGCCGAGCGTAAGGACGTCAGCTGCGATGGCGTTGTCCTAGTCATCCAACCTGATTCCCCACGTGGTCAATGGCCATTGGGTCGAGTCACTCAGACCTTCCCGGGCGCTGACGGAAAGGTACGCGTCGTTGAAGTGCAGGTCGCCGGTAAGCGAATGACCCGACCAATTACAAAGGTATGTCCTCTCGAGTTTGTAGATTGATCCTAGTCGGATCAAGAGGGGGAGGATGTGCTGAAGACGTTCGCCACAATGTGAACTGATGCAGCTATGTAATCTTGTCGTGGTTCATGGATTTGTGTTATTAGTTTGCGTTCATGTATGTGCCTTGACATCTTCGAATTGCGTAATTATTCTCAGAATTTATTGTTGTATTTTAGTATAGCGTTTGTAGTTGAGACATATTGTTGCGTCGATACAATTTAGTTCTCCTTATTAGTATCGCGCTAGTTTTATGAATTACAAAGTAGCAGTCAAAATCTATTCTCTAGTCGGTTGAGTAATAGACATTCGTTCCACAGGAATTGCCATAATTATCGTTGTGCAGATTCTCACCTGATTTCGTTCGTTCCGCGTTCCATAGTTTTTCTATTCTACGCCCCGCAGTTTCTGACAGGGTTTGTCATCACCCGTTGGGGTGTTGCCACTCACTCGCAGATTGATAGACATATTTCACCAGCACAAATTCTCTGCACAGCAAGTATTTCAAGTAGGTGTACTATTATGTAACATTGATAAAAGTAACGGTTTACACCCGGGAATGTCACTCACAGACCTGTAAAAGCACATTGGCAAGGTACAGTCACTAGTCCTCCGATTGTTGCAATGGCAAACGGCATTTGAATCGACCACATCTCAGCTACATAGGCAAAACGAATATTCAGAAATTGTGCTTATCTATTCAAAATTCGTCTCACTGCAATCGCCCTCCTACAAGCTCATTAGTATTCAAGGGGAAGTATACCCTGAAATCAAATTTTCACCATTTGTAGTCTTCGGGGTGCTGAGTCGAATGGTCTTGGTCCGAGGAAGCTGAGACGCTCCCTTCCTCCTTTATTCCCAATCGAACTCGCGCACTTCCACCGAAACTGGGTGACTGCGCCCTACTAGATAGGGATTTGTGCGGAAAAACACTTTAAAAATGCCGTTTCGTTCTTATAAAACCATGGATGACGGCGATTGGTTCATATGTTGTAGTCCTTTGGCCGCTGAGCCGACTGGTTTTGGTCCAAAAAGGCTGCGATGCAGCGTTCGGCCCTTATTCCCAATCGAACACGGGTGAGTAAGCGGTCACATACTCATGCGTACACCAGTCGCCTGGTTACCGTGCCTGGAGGCTACATTTTTCACATAAAGGTTCAACTCAAAGGTTCAAAGCAGGGAGTCGTCAGAGGCTTTTACGACTCCCTGGTTCAAAGGTTCAACTCGAGTGACATAAACGGGCCCAAACAGGCTGTAAATGAGCACGTGACCGCTTACTCAACCGTGTTCGATTGGGAAAAAGGGCTGAACGCTGCATCGCAGCCTTTTCGGACCAAGACCAGTTGACTCTGCGGCCAAAGGACTACAACATATGGACCAATCGCGGTCATCCGTGCTTTAATAAGAATGAAACGGCGTTTTTGGTGACTTTTTTCACACAAATCCTTATCTAGTAGGGCGCAGTCACCCAGTTTCGGTGGAAGTGCACGAGTTCGATTGGGAATAAAGGAGGAAGGGAGCGTCTCAGCTTCCTCGGACCAAGACCATTCGACTCAGCACCCCCGAAGACTACAACTGGTGGAAATTTGATTTTTGGGTATTATTATTATTATTATTATTATTATTATTTGTGCTCCCGCGTCAATGGGCTCGCCCAAATTCGCTTGCACCGAACCATGCGAAAAAAGGCCACCAGCAGGCAGGCAGGCAAAGAAAAATAGAAAATGGTGTCACATAAACTAATACAAACAAGAATATCATTATTGATGACATTAATATACTGAATGAATGGCAAAGGCCATGTGAATACGGATAATACGGATAATCAGAGTACCAACAACAAAGAATGTAGCTCAAACCATTGCAATGCCAACTTCCTTCACCAGTACTCTGCCTTGTACGCATCTGTAACTGCGTTGCACAGATATGTCCATTCACGGCGATCCAGTGCTCGCTGAGCCATCAGCTGCAAGTCCCTTGGAGTCCTCAGACGGCAGCCGACTCGCTCCGCGTCTTGATTCAGCAGGACCGGTAGCGTGATCCGCGGCCGCCCACGGTATCCCGGCACGGAGCAGCCAAAGAACCCACTCATGGCCTCCCTAGCCGGTGTGTGCTCATCTGATCGCAGGATGTGGCCAAACAGCCGCCATCTTGCATTCACCAGAATGTTGCCAAGTGGAGCAGCACTGCAGCGCTCGTAAACCAAATCGTTCGACAGTCGGTTGGGCCACCTGATACCCAAGATATGCCGAAGTTGCCGCCGATGATACGATTCCAGCGCTTCAATTGTCTGTCGAGTGATGCCCCATGTGGAGCAGTTGTAAAGCAAGACAGGTAACACGAAGCAGTTATACAGCCGGACGCGCACCTCCAGACTCACTTGGTCTCTTCTCTTCCATAACTGGCAGAGGGACTTAAACGCTATCGCCGCAAGCTGCTTTCTGCGGGTGACATCCTCTGCATCACCAAGGAGAGAGCCGAGTTTCTTGACCATACGCCATGGCTCATCAGCACGATCGGCCTCTCGCTGGATGGCTGTGAATTCTGTCTTGGTCTGGTTGACGGTAAGGGACCATGTACCCAAGATGGTGGCAACTTGTGGCTCTAACATCCGAAGCCAATCACTAGAGATACTGATGAAGTCCACATCATCGGCGTACTCCACATCGTACGGAGGATGCCGGGCCACAGGCGCAGCCATTCGCTGTCGCACATCCTGCAGGGCAGCTTCCAGGTAGATCACGAATAGAATTGGCGACAAGGAGTCGCCTTGCGGGGTACCAATGTTAGTGGAGAAAGAGCTTGATGTTTCCGTGCCCAGTCTGACTGCCAAATTCGTATCTGAGATCAGGTAACGGATCAAGCGTACCTCGTCTTCTTCCAAGAATCGCTGAACCACGTCCATCAACTGTCCTCGCCTGATCGTGTCAAAGGCACGTGACATGTCGATGCCCAGTATGCTGAATGACCAGTGGTACCGCTGGGTCGTAGCTGCTAACCACCGATGGCACCAGACCACATCAGCTGTTGACCTTCCTGCACGAAAACCACTTTGGTTCAGTGATAGGAAATCGTTTACGGCTGGCGAGATGCGCTTGAGGACTACCAGCGACATGACTTTGCGTAGAGTTGTCAGGAGGATGATCGGTCGCAGACTGGTTAAAGCACCCACCGGCTTTCCGGGCTTCTGGAGAGGTATTAGTGTGCCATGACCGATGAATGGCTCTACCCGGTGTTGCTGAAATAGGCTGTTGATGCATCGGCTTATGACGGGAGCAGTGGCATCGGCTGAGTACTTCAACAGCTCACCCGGGATGTTGTCGGGTCCTGCAGCTCTACCGTTGTTGAGTCTTGCTAGTGCTGTTTTCACTTCCTCCGTTGAAACGGGATGCTGCAGCGGTCGAGGTTCCCCAGTGAAGGATCCAAATTGCTGAATTGCAGAGTCACTGAGCTGCGATGAGAAATGATTCTTAATCTCCAAGCTTGCTTGCTTATCATTACATATGATCTTGCCCTGGCTGTCCTTAACGACGACTTTCTGCGATGGCTTTCGCCGGAGCAAGTGTACAGCTTGGAACATCTGGGCTCCATCCTTGAGCCTCTCTATCTCCTCTGCTCGCGATATTAGTTCATTTTCTCTGTTTGTGATGGATCTGTTCCTGATATCATGCAGGATTCGATTCCGGTCAGTCCTCAACATTTCTCGCTCGATTGGGTCATCACTGCCCTGAATACGGAGTCGGACATCTCTCTGCATGCAGGAAAGTCTCTCGATCTCTGGGTCATGGTGACGATGACTGGTCTTGGCTGTCACACCCACAATCTCTTTGCCCCCGTGGAAGATCTCTGCAGCTATTGCATCCCATCCGGTGTTGGGCTGATCTTCTGACACCCTCTGAATTCTGTCTGAGATGGCAAATGTTAGCTGATTCTGCAGTTGTGGATTCCCGGGTAAACGATGCACTGCTAGGCGATCCACCTTCTTCTGGCTGCTCCGCGCCGCCCGACCCCATATGCCGAATACTCGAGGTAAAAGCGTGCGAGCCACCACAATCCTATGATCTGATGTGACTTCCGTTCCATTGTAACTTCTGGCGTTGGTGAATAGTCTCTTTTGCGATTGACGGCACAGAATATAATCAATTTGGTTGTAAATGTTGACAATCTTGCCACTGGCTCTGTCAAGTCGCTGTCCTGTCCATGTGGTCCTGTGCCTTGCAGAGTGGCAGAACGCTGTGTATGATAAGAATAATCTGTTAATTTCACAGAACTGCACTAGCGTCTCTCCGCTGACGTTTCTGATTCCACGCCCATGGCTGCCAATACATGATTCGTCCTGCTGCTTCGTTCCAGCTTTCGCGTTGAAGTCTCCAATAACAAAGAAGAGGGAACTCGAGTCCACGTCATGTATAGCTCTGGTCAAGGTATCGTAGAATTCATCCAATTCAAAGTTGTTGTCTCTGCAGCGAGCTGACGTCGGGGCATACACATTCAGGATACTCAATGTCGATTTTTTTCCCAATTGTAACGAAATTCCAGCGACTCGGTCAGAAACGCTCCAAACTCTCTCGACTCTCGGCTCCAAGCTGCTTCTTACTGCAAATGCCAGACCATAATGACGACAGGTTGGCGACAGCGTGTAAAGAACATAGCCACCACAATACTCTTGCCTCGTTTCACAAATTTTAGTTTCCTGCACGGCACAAACATCAATTTTGTACTTGGCCAAATCACGACAGAGCGCTTCACGTTTGACTTTCGACGATAGACCACGTACATTGAACATCGCTAAACTAAATTGGCTTCCTTCCTGTCTGAAGAAGCCCCCATCCACTAGGTTCGATAGAGACATAATTATCCCAAGAGAGGGAGAGAAGGAGTCACCTTCCCGTTTAAAGGGGAAGTATACCCTAAAATCAAATTTTCACCAGTTGTAGTCTTCGGGGTGCTGAGTCGAATGGTCGTGGTCCGAGGAAGCTGAGACGCTCCCTTCCTACTTGAATCCCAATCGAACTCGCGCACTTCCACCGAAACTGGGTGACTGCGCCCTACTAGATGGGGATTTGTATGCAAAATGTCACTAAAAGCGCCATTTCATTCTTATAAAAGCACGGATGACCGCGATTGGCCCATATGTTGTAGTCTTTTGGACGCTGAGTCGACTGGTTTTGGTCCGAAAATGCTGCGATGCAGCGTTCCTCCTTTATTCCCAATCGAACATGGTTGAACAAGCGGTCACGTGCTCCTGCGTACACGAGTCACCTGGTCACCGTGCCTGCAGGGTACAACTTACTAGCCTGTTTGACCTTTTTTGGGTGCAGTCCTGTCACTCGAGTTGAACTCGAGTTGAACCTTGGTGTGAAAGTTGTCGCCTGCTGGCGCGGTGACCAGGTGATTTGGGCACCCAGGAGCACGTGACCGCTTGTTCAACCATGTTCGATTGGGAATAAAGGAGGAACGCTGCATCGGAGCCTTTTCGGACCAAAACCAGTCGACTCAGCGTCCAAAAGACTACAACATATGGGCCAATCGCGGTCATCCGTTCCTTTCTAAGAACGACATAGCACTTTTGGTGAGATTTTGCATACAAATCCCCATCTAGTAGGGCGCAGTCACCCAGTTTCGGTGGAAGTGCGCGGGTTCGATTGGGAAAAAAGAAGGAAGGGAGCGTCGCAGCTTCCTCGGACCAAGACCATTCGACTCAGCACCCAGAAGACTACAACTGGTGAAAATTTCATTGTAGGGTATACTTCCCCTTTAATATCGTCATGAGACGTTCTATCGAAGCAGGAGGGACAGGGACGAATTCCAAGGTGACCAACAGCAACGAAAATTGAGAACAATGGCAGTTTTTGGCCATCCTTGCTCCTCGACTATAGTCGCTGTTGAATGCTGCTGATAAACGAATGAATATACGGACCTCGGTCTTTTACTCGGCCTATATTTCCCATATAGACCTCGTCTTGGTCAATATCCTATTTATCACGATTCCTTTGCCATAACCCCAAAATTTGAACCTTTAGGAGCTATTTTAACATTTTTAGTATAGCATTTATACTATAGTGTAAATAGGATGTTGCCTATTTTGGGTACAAGACTGTAAGAACAACAGAGTTCAGCATCTGCAGCACAGTGGCTGGGTGGTATAAGGGGTTGCTTGAGATTCATACTGTTGTGAGTTCAAATCCTGCTTGTTCTCTTCCTTTGTCTTCTTTCTTTCAATTTTTCTTTTTGAAGTGGAGAGAAAAATTCTAAGTTCCTCCAAAGTCGAAAGATTACAATGCCTAAGTGGTCGATACAAGCGGTCGATATAAGGCCAAGTAAAAAAAAAAGCTAGATGATCGTCCCCGTCCGCCCCAGTTTTTGTCAGCGCCCCAAGAAATATTTTATTTTTTAAATCGTGAGTTTTTGCCGAAATCGTTGGTTTTTTACCGATCGCGGATGCAGGAAACATGTGCACGCGTTTTCCGTGACGAACTTACTTTGTCAAAAGTAAATTGTTGGTAGTTGCTTCGCGATGTCGAAGTTCTTGACTGTGTTCCAGCTTGACGCAGATCTGTAGAGTGAGTTGTTGTCCTCTGTTTCGAATCATCTGGTGCTGTCGTTGCGATGCCCTTCGTTCTCTTGCAAATTCGTGCTGCAACGAAAGTGTTGAAGTCGTGGTATGGCTGCGTCGTTCCTGCCGATGCAACAGTTGCTGATGCGTTCCGATAGGGATAGTCTAGCAATGCCTACTACGTAGTAGTACAAGAGACTTACGTTGAACTTGAATAGGTGAATGTTGAGCCAAGTGTGTGCATCATCTACACTGTCTCTACTGCAACTGCTCTTTGTTTAATACTTTCTTTACTATATGGACCACATACTACTAGTATATCACAACGTCAGTATCGATCTGCTGAAGAAAGAAAAAGAAAAAAAGAAAAAAAAAGAAAAAAAGAGAAAAAAAACCTTGATGTTGTTGTGTACACTGTGTGCATGAGAGGGTAAAAAGTAAAAAAATAAAAATAAAATCCTCCCGCCCTCCCCGATTTTTCCAAAAAAAAGGACGATCATCTAGTAATTTTTTTTACTCGGCCTAAGTGGTCGATATTGCGGCGATATGGGTAATATAGGACCAGTCAAGGATCACGAGAATTAGTGGAGGTCGATATAGAAGAGTGATAAGTATCTATTATCGCCTTCTTAGTATTTGACCCCACTAATTTTCCTGATACCTAAGCGGTCAAATATATCGCGTATTTGACTAAGCAGTCAAATACGCGATATATTTGACTACTTATATTTGACTCCTTTAATAGAACTTCTTGGACTTAGAAATTTTCTCTCCAACTTAGAAAAAGAAATTTTTGAAGAAAGCAGAAATACACAAGATGGGATTAGAACCCACAACCTTGTGAATCTCAGTCACTCTTCCTTACCACCCAGCCACTGTGCTACCGATGCTGAACCTAGTTTAAATAATGATCTTGACTTTCAATGCAGTACAATGCGGTATAGGCTATAGTATAATACTAGAATTACAAGGATATGTCGTATATGAAGAGAAACTATTGCGTGGAGAACACGATAAATAGATTATAGACCTCATAGTTGGTCTATACAGGATATATAGACCTCGTAAAAGACCTCGGGGGACCTCGGTCTTTTACTCGGTCTATATATCCTGTATAGACCTCCTAACCGGTCTATAATCTATACTTATTGCACGATTAAAGAGGTCAATATATGAAATATAGAACGAGTAAAAGACCGAGGTCCCCCGAGGTCTTTTACGAGGTCTATATTTCATATATTGACCGATCATGAGGGCAATAATAGATTTATCACGACATAGCATACCTAAACTGTTTTTAGCTGTGTTTATAGGAAGAAAGGAATACTATTGTAATAGTACATAGTATGTACATATGCCGTTTACATTGGACATTACTTCTCTATAAACAGAAGTTTTCAGTTGTCACTTGTAGTATGTTCCCCAAGTTCTTTGACTGAGAATCTGACACTTTGGGTTTGTATCCCAAACGTTTGGCTTCAGATTTTTCTTCTTTCAGTTCTGATTTTTTTGTATAAGTTGAGGAAAAAGTTCTAAGTCCTCGGGCGAAGTGGTCAATAATAAGTGGTCAATATTAGCGGTCAATATATGCTGATATTTGTCCGCTTAGAGATCACAAGTTTCTGTGGGGGTCAATAATAAGAGAGTGATAACAAATAATATAGAAGACATTTCCCAACCATGTATCACCACCATGAGTTTGGAACTTCGAGGTTTATTATTATTATTATTATTATTATTATTATTATTATTTGAAACTCGGGTATTGAGCCAATAATAAAAGTAGAAAGGAAAAGGACATATGGAAACGAGTTAAGAGTAACTCTCCACCACTGTAACTAGATACTATATACAGTCAGAAAGTGCAACAACTAGGCACAAAACTGACAGAGTACTGAGACATTCGACGTCCTGACACCTAGCTTCAACACATCTCCGTAGCGCTAACCGACAGCCTTCCAACTTGGAAGGTTCAAGGTTATGGAAAGACCAAAGAGGGGAAGGCAAGCGCAACGAAAACGAGCACAAGCTACAGTCCCAAAGCTTCCCCCTTCTTAACTTATCTTTGATATTTTTGACCCACCCAAGTTGGGTGGTGTGCTGCTTTGCTGCCTCGAATTGTAGTTAGACCGCTTTGTCAAATCGCCTACTGGTCTCGTCATCGTCCAGTGACAATCGACATTCTTTGTTCCGTTGGGACTGTAGCTTGTGCTCGTTTTCGTTGCGCTTGCCTTCCCCTCTTTGGTCTTTCCATAACCTTGAACCTTCCAAGTTGGAAGGCTGTCGGTTAGCGCTACGGAGATGTGTTGAAGCTAGGTGTCAGGACGTCGAATGTCTCAGTACTCTGTCAGTTTTGTGCCTAGTTGTTGCACTTTCTGACTGTATATAGTATCTAGTTACAGTGGTGGAGAGTTACTCTTAACTCGTTTCCATATGTCCTTTTCCTTTCTACTATTATTATTATTATTTTTTTTTTTAACTTCGAGGTTTACCACTTTGTAACATTGCTCTATCGATTTTAGGGATATATACACAATGACTGACCTGGAGGACGCCAACATTCACGTAATTTACGAATTTCATCCAATTCCCCTGAATTGGGCGCGTTTCAACAGGCCTCCCGACCTTCCACGCCGCCAATATTTTGTCTGTGAAGCCTCGGCAGAATAGCTCCACACGGCCAAAAAAGAAACTTCAGGTTGGCCTAGACAGACCCGAGGAATCCAAATTTACTCGATTTGTTACACAATGAAAAATGTAAAATAATAGCTGATTACCTCGTACTCGAAGCTGAGGACCAGATATTTTGGCCTGGACATAGCGACTGGCGTTGACGGCTGACGCCAACTCTGAAATGGCTAGGATTACTTTCCAAAATCTTGCCAACGAGGTAGAGGCTACGGTTTCGAATAGGAACGGTTTGAACGAAGTGATAACTGAATGTGTAAGAACAGGTGGGTGAATGTAGAGGAGACTGCTCAAAGTCAAAATTGTGTAGACCCGAACCGATCATCAGCGTGGATCGTGCACTCGAAAAATGTTTGTGGAAGGAAACTGACATGTTGAAGTTTGGTCTGAGACCAGAGTCGATCGAACTTAGCCACTCCTTTGTGTTGGCCCGTTGTCTCCAAGTAGCCCGATTTTTCGTTTCGCTGTTTCGTTGTACAGAGGTGGCTCCAAACCGGAAAGGTTTTGGAGTGCACATCATGTTCAATCTGAGTTCTGAAATTAGGCAATTGCTGTCGCTCCACGTCGGCCAGTACAGAGCCACAATAAGCCTCGTGTGTGCTTCTATTAGATTTCATCGGTATACGGTGCCATTGTTTACCTGCGACAAGAAATTGATTTCGCAAGACGTAAAATTCAAGTCGCAGTGCGAAGGAACATGTCAAAAACTAACCTGCTTGGTATGGCACTTCTGATCATCATGGAGCCATGGAATTTTGGCACCCAGTAAAACACGTCATGGTCTTACTGTGACATAATGTTTTGATTTCATTTTTCATTTTATTTCACCGTCCAATGGCAGAAGCCAATGCAAAGGAGGGGGCGTTAGCCAGCCATGGCAAGAGAAAGAAAAAAGGAAAGAACATAATAATCGGAAGAGAAGAACGCATCAGCGCGGTGAAATTTATCACTATGTTGACCATGGTAGATAGCGGCGAGATAAGCTAGCAAAAGAGGCAAGTGAGCCTACAACTTGGCATGACGTATAATAACATGATCTATGAACTGTCTTATATTGAATATTGTCTTCATTTCCATGGGTAGCTTGAGCCAATACGAATATGCAGAAAAGATGGGGATTTGCTAAGCATAGTCGACAAAGCTCTGGGAAGTACTATGCCATTGCGAATGTCCCGTGCGAAAGTAAACCAATTATACTGTCTTGCTGAGATGTTTTCAAAGGGACAATGTTCCGTTCAATACGATGGACCAGAACGCATGACTGTCTCTGCGACAGGACAAAGATGGGACTGGTGGAGGCCAAACTATATAGATCAGTAGAGGGGAATAGAGAGGGTTTACGAAATATAATTTCAACACACATTTATGAACAAACGGCGAAGAGACAATAATTTGGTAACTGCAATCAATAGGACAAGCTGAATCGACATTTGTGTACACTTTATTCATGCAATGTGAAAGGGTGGAGATAATCTGCAAAAAAACGATGAAAATATGAAGAATAGTGTAGAGAAAATAAGGATTCAAACAGGTTTTCGTACAACACTCATCAGGAATGGAAGGAAGCAGTGAGTCGGAGAGCGAAGGAAGGCAATACAGGGTGGTACGGTCAGCCATCTGAGGTATGCTCGAGGCGGAGGGTATCTGCTGAATAATTTGAAAATTTAGAGCTCAATCAGGGCATTCTATTGATTCGCGTGGTACCTGCAGCCAATAGTGGTACGGTGTAACGGAATCACAGCCATTCCGTTCCCCGGGACGCAGGACACAAAGGACAAGACTTGTTTGTTACATTATGTTATATTTACAAGACGGAAAAGCAAACTGCTCTGACAGAGACAAACAAGAAGACTGACAAAAGGACTCTCGACTACAACATCGCGCATGCTCATATCACACATGCTCACGACTAGACGAGACAGTTTGGGGAATGCCATCACACAGGAAAACAACACATCATTTCACAACAACGGTCAATACCGTAGTGACCGCAGCGTGTCCGACGCCTCTGAATGCTGATATAATCTGTTGAGGCCAATGCTAACCAGTTAATATAAATGTTCTCTTACGATGTTACCTTGAATCTTACTGCATCAGTGGGTGTTTCTGTTCGGTTTTTCTTATGCAGGTCTCACCGAAGCCAATTGTTCTCAGAGCTGCAAGAACATACCAATAGTGGAGTCACCTTGCACGAGGGCTGGCACCATATGCACTGGGGTATTTTCTAACTTTACTTGTGAATGTAAGAGCGAATCATGCATACTGAGTGTTTGCTAGCAGATGGAACCATGATGGGTTATATAAATCTGTATGGGTAAAAATACCTGTGCATACACCATGCCTGTGTATTTCCTACAGTATATTCAAGGTGCCCACGCATGCTAATTGTGTGCGTGTGGACCCATGTGTTGTCTTTTTGACCTCTACTAGGTCTGTGAGCCCTTTAGGCGTTGCGCTGCGCTCAAAGTTGGCCCCTGTGTCCGCCACGTTGCACATGCGTGCAATCGTATTACTTTGTTCTCTTGTGGCAGGGCTTTGCTATTTCCTGAACTCTCCTTGCAATCCCAACAAGAACCTGTTACTCTGGTTTGTGTGCCACGATGCTGGAGTGCATTCAGGCATGGGTCAACAATTACACCCAGGCAGGTAGCAAAGCATGCAAAGGTAGTACGCGACATTAGTGTGACATTTCAAGTAATACGTTAGTTGGTGAGACATGTTGCGGATGGTGTCAGTTTTTCGACGGGAGGTGAAGAGGAGGGAGAGAAGGAGAGGTGACAGTCAAGTTACAGTGACGGCAGGCAGGCTCTGGGCCGGGTGGCGGCAGGCAGGTGACTAAGTCACACCAGTGCCTTCATTTTGTCAGGAGCTTAACACAATCATTCATTCATCTTGGGCACCCTGTAAGAATACTTTATTGTCTGTTGGGAATGCACAAGTAAAATAACAAAGTTAAATACAAATACAATGCAAAATATCAGTGCCCTAGCGTGAGAGCTACAACTTATTCTGGTGTCGACATTTTGATACTAGTTCTGATTTTCGTTGAGGAGCGTGGCTGCATCAGCGCAGATGATGTTGTCCCACACTAGTGTAGCGCTTTGCCACCTCTGCATGCTTTACTACCTTTGCTTTGCGCTTTGCTTTGCTACCTGCCTGGGTGTAAATTTTGACCCAGATGATGTATAGGTTATCATTTGTCTGAGGATTGCCTTGGCTTTGCTATGTGCATGAAGCGTAGCGTTACA
This sequence comes from Sycon ciliatum, assembly GCF_964019385.1. Lineage (NCBI taxonomy): Eukaryota > Metazoa > Porifera > Calcarea > Leucosolenida > Sycettidae > Sycon > Sycon ciliatum. The sequence continues at coordinate 5,182,018 of NC_088648.1, read as the reverse complement.
ACAATGACTTAGCCGGTTGTCTCTGTTCTCTTCTGCCTTTGGTTGTTGCAATTGCAATAACATGTGTAGCATCACATGATGATTAGCTTCGTGCTAGATTGTTAAATTTTGAAAATTTGTTTTTAGTTGGTGGACTCGATTGCAGAACTTGCAAGCTCTATTTTTATATTATTATATGTTTACCCAGTGCTGTAGACAGCAAGCTGTTTCGGCCATAAAATTAACTAATTCCAAATTGTCAACCAAGTGTCATGTAGTGTGCTGATTTCAGCGGCTTTAGTACTATTTATGGTGTTAGCTATAATCGTGACATTCCTCATTTGTAAAAATTGCCTGTCCATATCAATGTAATTCTTAAAAAAAACATACATATAAAGCCTTTCTCTCTGTTTCTATTGCTTTTTCTCCCTACAGTTACACCGAACTATTGCAATGCATTTCCAACACCTAGCAACAGCATGGTTCTCAGTTATAACGGGTCCATTGGAGGCAAAGTAGTCATGTCCTGTAACAATGGCTATGTATTATCTAATACGTCTACAGTCATTTGTTCTAACGGTGGAAATTGGAGTCACAATCCAGAATGTTTGAGTAAGTGTTTTTGACTACTTTCACAACATTGCTTATCACAGAACTATAGTTGAGCAGGGCTAGTTTTTGTGTCAATCTGTTTTGCTGTGTTCGTCCTCAATCTCGCTCCAGTCCCTTCTCTCTTTCTTTCTCTTTCTCTCTCTCTCTCTCTCTCTCTCTCTCTCTCTTTCTGGCTCTCTTTCTCTCTCTCTCTCTGTCTCTCTCTCTCTCTGTCTCTGTCTCTCTCTCACTCTCTCTCACTCTCTCTCACTCTCTCACTTTCTGTCTCTCTCTCTCTCTCTCTCTCTCTCTCTCTCTCTCTCTCTCTCTCTGTCTTTCTCTCTCTCACTCTCTCTCTCTCACTCTCTCTCACTCTCTCAATCACTCTCTCTCACTCTCTCTCTCTCTCTCTCTCTCTCTTCTCTTACTCTCTCTCTCTCTCTCTCTCTCTCTCTCACTCTCTCTCACTCTCTGGCATGACCAGCAATCGAGGACATCTGGAAGTTGTAATTTTCGTACTCCTCTGAAGTGTGATTTTTGGCCTGGGCGAAGCCTTCTGTAGGTATCGTACATGCAGTTGTATGTAGCACTATGTACGCACGTGCAGGCATGCACGTGCTTGTACCGCTTTATGTATAGCGTGAGAGAGATGACATGGCGCACTTCTGATAGAGAACTAAGAAGATCTGTTTAGCACAATGGCTGTCTTGTGAGTGACTGAATAGATGTCTACATTGGCGCAGTGAACGAAAATGACAAAGGGCAGGACGCCCAAGGAATTTATTCCTGACTATGCTGCGAGCAACGTCGGTGCTGATTATGAACTCTGGCTCGAGGACATAAGTGATTTCCTTTCAATCAGTGAAGTGACAGCAGCAGCTGACAAGAAACGCTTGTTCTTGAATCTGGCTGGATACGAAGTGAGGCGCATTGTGAAAGGTCTGGTTGTCACGGTGGAGCAGACACAAGATGGCTCACCTGGAGATGAGTACCAAGCCTTGACGGACGTATTGTTGGCACACTTTCGACCGTCAACAAATGTCACGTCTGAACGTCACAAATTCCGCCAACTCCGCCAAATGGAGGGTGAGTCTGTGACTTCGTTCGTTGGGCGGCTGAGAGAAAAGGCAGATGTTTGCGAATTCAGCTCCACTTCTGTGGATACCGTTGTCAACTGCCAAATTCGGGACCAGCTGATCGTGGACCTGCGTTCTGTTGAGCTTCGAAAGGAGCTGCTGAAACAGTCAAAGCTGACCCTGAACGACGCCGTCACCAAGTCAGTGGCGTTGCAAGCGTCGATTACTGACAGTAAACTGTACGATAGTACCAGAGCTAGTGAGGCACCGCCTGTGTTCCCCGTGCCCATCCAGCATGTGCAAGCTGTCTCTGCAGCTGGTTCTGGATCAGAGGAAAGAAGTGCAAATACTGCGGACGTAGTCACAAACCAGGCATGCGTAACTGTCCGGCGGCCAACGTCACCTGCAACAAGTGTGGCAAGCGAGGGCATTAAGCAGTGGTCTGCATGTCAAACAAAGTGGAAAGACACGAAGAAAGAGCCCGGCCAGTAGAGGATGAGCCTGATGAGTATGAGCATGCAAGTCGCATGTACGACTCCGCTTTCGCCGTCAGTAGCTCGGCACTCGCAGGTGACAAAACATTTCAGACTACACTCAAAGTCAATGGTGAGCTGTGCACTGGACTGTTAGACACAGGTGCAACTCGGACGATCCTCACTGATGATGTGATCAAGCCCACGCGCAAGAGTGACCGCTTGCTGAAAGCGTACAATGGCGGTGTCGTAGAGACTTTGGGCATGGCTGACGTCCACATTTCACATGGTGGCAAGAACGTGAAGTGCAGTTGTTTCGTGGTAGCAGCCAGTCAGCACTCCGTTCTCTTCGGACAGGATGTCATCAAGGAGCTGAACCTCCTGTCACAAGCAAACGTGGTGAACGTGTCACCCATCGAAATCTCTCTGGAAGACGGTTCAAAGCCTCTAGCCCAGCCACCACGACGCCCAGCTTTCAGTATCCGGGCTGACATCGAGACCGAGTTGAAATGGCTGACCAAGTTGGATATCATTGAACCCGTCAAGGAAGCCACGCCGTGGGTGTCACCGCTTGTTCCAGTCCGCAAACCGAATGGAGCATTGCGACTATGCGTGGACTACAGAGAACTGAATAAGAGAGTTACACGTGAGCGCAACGTTCTTCCCACCGTTGACGAGATCACAGCTCAGCTTGATGGCGCAGGGGTCTTCTCAGTTCTGGATGCGGAATCTGGATTCCATCAGCTACTCTTGTCAGAAGAAGCAAGGCCTCTAACGACTTTCTCATCGCACTGTGGCCTGTTCCGTTTCAAGCGTTTACCTTTCGGTATTGCATGTGCGCCTGATATTTTCCAGCGAGTGGTGTCCGACATTCTGGAAGGCCTGCCAGGAGTCATCGTCTACATCGACGACATCCTAGTGTTTGGCTCTAATCAAGCAGAACACGATGCACGGCTAGAAGCAGTCAAGCAGCGACTGCGAGCAGCTTACCTCCAACTCAACTGGACCAAGTGCCGACTGAACCAGGACCGTGTGAAGTATCTGGGACATTGGCTAAGTGCGACCGGCTTGTCCCCAGATGATGACAAGTTACAAGCCATCCAGGAGCTGGCCCCTCCGAAATCTATCTCTGATGTGCGACGGTTCCTGGGGATGGCTACGTACCTTGGAAAGTTCATTCCGAACTTGGCCCAGATCACGGCTTCTCTGCGCAGGCTAGCAAAGCGTGATACTTTCAGTGTGGATGATGAAGTTCTGCAGGCATTCACCTCAGCAAAGGCTGGTATAGCGTCAGCTTTGCAAGTGTTGGCATTCTTTCAACCAGCATTGGACGTCCCTACTGCTATCAGCTGTGATGCATCGCCAGACGGTTTGGGAGCAGTCCTGTGGCAGAAGAATACCAGTGGCTTTTGGGTACCAGTGACCTGTGCCAGTCGCTCTCTATCAGATGTTGAGTCACGCTATTCTCAGCTGGAACGAGAGATGCTGGGAGTGGTATTCGGCCTGACTCGCTTTCGGCAGTATGTACTAGGCCGAGAAGTGCAAGTGTTTACGGATCACAAGCCGCTTATTTCTATCGTCCAGAAGCCGTTCGACGAAGTGGCACCGAGGCTTCAGAGATGGCTGGTCGCATTGATGCCCTATCGCTACAGCTTGGTGTTCGTCCCTGGTCAGCAGATGGTTTGTGCTGACACCCTCTCTCGAGCTCCTCTACCTGATCGCACAGCTTCACCTGCAGAGGCACGTTCAATGGCGGAATTCGTTAGTCTCATTCTCGAGGCTTGTCCGGTTCGTTCCAAGGATATTCGCCAGGCCACGGACTCTGATCCGACACTGAGCAGCATCCGACAAAGAGTGGGCACATCAATTTGGTCAGGGTGCATCCAAACGGAAGAGCCTTACTTCCTGCTACGCCATCAGTTGACAGTCATTGACGGGATTGTCATGCTAGACAATCGCTACATCATTCCAGAAGAGCTCCGCCCAGCGGTGCTGCGACTAGCACATGAAGGTCATCCAGGCATCGATGCATTCCGGGATACCCTTCGCGAACGGGTTTGGTGGCCAGGTCTCATGAAGGATGCCAATCTGTTTGCAGAGAAATGCTCTGAATGCTGGCGTAAACGCTCCAATCCAGCGCAACAGCTCCTCTCTACAGAGATAGAAGGTGTCTGGCAGAAACTGGCCATTGATCTTGTTACCATTGAGGGAGCCACGTTCCTGTCTGCTATTGATTATGGTTCCCGCTGGCCAGAGCTTCTACCACTGTCCAATACTACGACAACGGGTGTGATCGACAAGCTGATGGAGTTGTTCGCACGGTTTGGTCTGCCTTCAACACTCGTCTCGGATTGGGGCCCACAGTTCGCATCCACTGAGATGTCCAAGTTTCTCGCTCAGTTGGGTGTTGAGCATTGCAAGTCTAGCCCCCGGTATGCCCGCTCTAACGGTATGGTGTAGCGACTACATCGTCTGGTGAAAGAACGAGTTGCCAGTCTGAGACCTCATCTACCGCTACACCGCCGCATCACTCAAGTCTTGTTCGACATTCGCAATTCGCGGCACCGGATGCTAGGTACATCGCCGAGCGAAGCGTTGTTCAGCAGAGTCATTCAGACACGGGTTCCAGCATCCATCACCCCACAGATCGTCAACCCATCTGAGCAGATCAAGGCGAAAGCAGCAATGGTTGAAGGTTATGACTCGCGCCGAGGTGTCCGCAAGTTACCCCATTTGCCATCAGGTACGTGGGTAGTGCTCCATGATGGGTATAGCGACCCTCGAAAAGAATGGAAGGTAGTAGAGCAGTATGGTCCGTCAGGTTGGGGTCACTGATGGGTCAAGCATACTGCTCCGGAACCGTCAGCATGTTACCGAGTTTGTAGCACCAGCAGCAGCAGCGGAGAAAGCACCCATGAGTGAACCTCCGGCACAGTCAGAGAGGCAGCATGTGCCAGAGCCAGTGTGTGCTCCAGCACTGCCAGTGGCCGACCCAACAAGCTTTCCGTCAGCGAGCAGTGCAACATCCAGGCCCAAAGCTCCGGTAACTGCGCTCACATTGCCGTTGTCTCCTGCAGCTTCACCGGAGACGACAGCACCACCTGCAACACCGGCCTGTATGTCACTGTCACCGCCAACATCTCGTCCAAGTGTATTCCGCGAGGGCGTACAGACCAGAGCTGGCCGTCAGATCAAGCTTACAGAGAAAGCACGTGAAGCTGACATCTGAGTCGTCGAGTCATGCATTACCAAATGAGTGGCTTCAATCGCTACCAGATTGGCGTTGTTTAGAATCTTCTAACTACCTTGTGAATATTTAGATTTTTCTTTATTTTTTCCCCTTATTGGTCGAGTTTGCATTGTAACTCAAACTCATGGTGTTTTTGCCTCAAGTTTGAGTCAGATTATTTCCAATAGTTGCAACACTTCCCGTCTCTCTTTTACTCCAACACATGTACGTACATTCCTCTGCAAGCTGCAGGATACGGATGCAAGTGTTTTTGTTTTGTTTTTGTTTTCCTTTTTTCTCTTTCTTCTTTTTTTTTCTTTTTGAGGGAAGGGGGGTAATGTAGATATCGTACATGCAGTTGTATGTAGTACTATGTACGCACGTGCAGGCATGCACGTGCTTGTACCGCTTTATGTATAGCACGAGAGAGATGACATGGCGCACTTCTGATAGAGAACTAAAGAAGATCTGTTTAGCACAATGGCTGTCTTGTGAGTGACTGAATAGATGTCTACACCTTCTGCCAAAACACCTGAAGAGCACGGTTCCCTTGATGCAATCTTTGTAGCTAGTCATTGCTGTTTGGAGCAGAAACACTGAAATTGACTAATTACTGCATGACTGTACTCGTGTACTCATGTACTCAAGCATGCAGCTTCACTTGAATTCAAGTTAGCGTTTTTTCTGGAACGAATGCTGGTTTGCGGCCCTTGGTGAAGAGTACATGTGACCATGGAGCAGCTGAAAAGGACCACTAGTGTGTCTTGATCCCGGTTTAAAAGTGGACAGGCGACTTTCATGCCTTGAAAGGGAGTAGAGAGCGACAAAGGTACGTCTCGGTAGCTGATTTTTGAGTGCTCCTTGTACATTTTGATGGTTATAGAATTCTCAGACCAAAGTCAGCGCGGCGATGGGCGCACAGTTTTCTGGAGGATTTGAAGTTGTTTCGTAGCGAACCTATGTCAGAATCATGATGGTAAAGTGGACAGAATGATTCTCTTCCTAAAGGCTTTGGTCAGCTGACTTTACTTCGTCCTTGTTGAAAAGTGGTGCTGAAAAAAGTCAATTCGCAAAATGTGTTGCTATTCAATAACATGCGATTGCTGCCTATGCTATCTATCCATTCATCTATTTATCTGTCTAGCTTCAGAGATGAATTGACTGCCATATTTTGCGACACAGTTTTTGCTTTGCTAAATTTCAATTGTACAGCAGTCTTTGATTTTTGACCACCCAACTTGCAGCATGTATGCATGTGCACGCAAATTGAGAGTACATGTGTGCGTACCACCTACATTACGCTGTACGTATGTGACTTGACAGCGCAAGCCATGCATGGATATGGACTGCAGTTCTCTGCTAGTCGTGGCAATTTTTGAGTAACAGTAGATCGATTTTGCATCGCAAACTGCGATGCGATACCGAATAAATTCATCCCTGATCTTTCTACTCGATCTGCAGACAGAACTGTTTCGTCTTTTGTGCACTCATCAGCGCAGCACAGAGGAAATGAGGCCGAACCTGATAGCAATGAAAAATTCAATTTTCCAAAGATATTGTTATTTAGGCCAGGCCCGAAAGTACCTTGCTACAGAGCTCAAACTGCCGAGTCAGTGAGCTCTGCATAGCGCAACCAGAATAATATGGCCCGATATCTGAGACTTTCGACCTTCGGGGCTACGCGGTTTTTTGAGAAAACACAAAAAAATTTGTTCGCAAAAAAATCGATTCCGTCAAAGCAAAGTGCAGAGACGACAATGGCGGAAGAAATTTGAAGGCGATTCTTGTGTCAGTTGGTTATTGCCAATATTGGGCTCACGGAGCACAGCAGCCACGATCCCTTGGACGGTGACGCATCGTTCTTTGTGGATATCCTGTCAAGCGGCGACAGCGCTTCTAGTTCTGAGAGCGCATGTCAGGCGAATCGATCGCAAGTGACACGCGGTACTTACCGTATTTTCCGGGGTATAAGCCACACCGAGGTATAAGCCGCACTCCCCTTTTTGAGGCAAAATATTGACTAAAAGTTGATATTCAGAGTATAAGCCGCACCCACAAACCAAGATTTTTCACATTCATTGACAAATGGCCTTTCTACAAATTTATTATGGTTATTGAGCTAAATACCTTGTTAGATCAAATTATGAAGTGTTAGTGCACCACAGGTTGCTGCAGAGATGTTGGTGTATTGCTGTGTTGACCATGGTTGACTACAGATCACGCCATGTCATCTGCACTATCTTCAGTCTCGCTGCCACTGATGTTGATCAGCAACACAGGCGCGAAGCTGAGTCGAATGACATGTCACATGACGTCAGCATGCATACTGATGTATGCTAAGCATTCATTCGCGCAAGCATATTCGGTGTATAAGCCGCAGGGGCGATTTTGGTCCGATTTTTAGCGAAAAAAAGTGCGGCTTATACTCCGGAAAATACGGTACCTGTCGGGGGGGCGACGATGATGAGGACTTGGCCTGGATGAGTATGATCAAGGCCAACCACAGTCTGCCCCCAGCGATAGCTGCTACAGCTCCAGGCAAGGATAACCAGGTGGATTCCTGAGGGTACGCCGCTTGCAAAGTCGCTGGGCGCCCTTGCACGAGTGGCAGAACTGTTTCCTGAGTGTCACGCCAGACCTGCTAAAACAGCACGAAATGATGCGAGTTTTCTTTGCGACGATGATCCTAAAATGTTTTGGATGGCAAGCTCGATACTCGAGCTAATAATGGCGAATCAGACCATCACAGAGCACATGAGGCTGGGCAATCTCGATTAACATTCTGTTACTTTTGAGTTGGTGGTGTGAAACGCTTGTCAGGCTGTGTTACTGATGTTTGGAAATGGTCAGTCTCCACAAAGTGCAACAAGGCGAATCTGGACGCATTTGCTCTGTTTGACTCCTTCACAATAAGTATGTGAATGCTGTTACGTGTATCATGGTGTTCCGTCAAAATCTGTTGCAGACTATCCTGTCAAGCATGTCCATCACCAGGAGAACAGATAAATCACCTCTCCTTCTAATGCTGCTATTGCTGCTGTTGCAACTACACAACCTCAATAAAGTCACTGAATGCTGGAAATGAAGAACATGAACAGTCAAAACACTTTACTATATCAGTTGGCGATTGATATCACATGGAAACAATTTTTGGTGACTCCAAACACACTGATCTTTCAAAATTGTAAAAAAAGAAAAATTCATTTAAAACATGACTCCTGACTGTAGAGTGCATTTCTACATGGTCAATATTGGTCTGATGGCCGTGAAACGAAGTCACAATACTCTACAAAGGCAAGACATCAATTTGCAATAAAAAAAATCAATTTCACCAAAACAGCCCCGAAGGTCGATTTTCTCAGATATTAGGCCATATATTATATCTCATCAGTGTTTCTTGTCCACGATTGCTTCTTGCAGTTATATCTGACTATTGCGATCCAGTAAAAACTCCTGACAATGGCATGGTTCTCACACATAATCAGTCGATTGGCGCCGTAGCAATCCTGTACTGTAACACTGGCTACAACTTATCGGATGTATCTTCAGTCGTCTGTTCTGGCGGTGGAAAATGGAGTCACAATCCAGAGTGTCAGAGTAAGTTTTTGTGACCACATTCATAATGCCGATCCTAATATTAAATTCACTCACCAATCCACGGAGTTGACTGGCTCAATCAATTTCATGGACACGACCGTCCATGTCTCACCAGATGGATCTATATCCTATGAACTATACCGCAAGCCATGTCACAGCGGACTAGTATCAGACTACAACTCGTCAGTTCCCAACCAGCAAAAGAAAGCAATTGCTTCCTCTGAGTTCCTGCGTGCCGTCCGCCTATCCTCCGATGCCGACACCCTAAAAAGAAGTGA
>NC_088648.1:5160295-5167795 GCF_964019385.1 Sycon ciliatum | reverse complement strand
TTGTCTCTCTGTCTCTCTCTCTTTCCCTCTCTCCCTCTCTCTCTCTCTCTCCCCTCTCCCTCTCTCTCTCTCCATCTCTCTCTCTCTCTCACTCTCTCTCACTCTCTGGCATGGCAAGCAATCGAGGACATCTGGAAGTTGAGATTTTCGTACTCCTCTGAAGTGTGATTTTTTGGCCTGGGCGAAGCCTTCTGCCAAAAAAACTGAAGAAAACGGTTGTCGCTTGATGTTATCTTTTTAGCTATTCAAAGGCAGTTGCTGTTTGGAGCAGAAACACTAAAATTGACTAATTACTGCATAACTGTAATCATGTACTCATGTACTCAAGCATGCAGCTTCACTTGAATTTCAGCAATTTTTCTGGAATGAATGCTGGTTTGCGAACCTTGGTGAAGATTACCTGTGACCGTGGAGCAGCTGAAAAGGACCACTAGCGTGTCTTGATCCGGTATAAAAGTGGACAGACGACTTTCGTGCCTTGAAAAAGGAGTAGAGAGCGACAAAGGTACGTCTGTAGCTGATTTTTGAGTGCTCCTCGTACATTTTGATGGTTATAGAAAATTCTCAGACCAAAGTCAGCGCGGCGATGGGCGTCCAGTTTTCTTGAGGATTTTAGTTGTTTCGTCTCGTGCCTATATCAGTATCATGAAGGTAAAGTGGACAGAATGATTCTCTGTCTAAAGGCTTTTGTCAGCTGACTTTGCTTCGTCCTTGTTGAAAAGTGATGGTGAAAAAGTCAATTCGCAAAATAAGTTGATATTCAATAAACCTAATGAAATGCGATTGCTATCTATCTATCTATCTATCTATCTTTTCATCTATCTATCTGTCTAGCTTCAGAGGTGAATTTACTGTCATATTTTTGCATAGTAGTTTTCGCTTTGCTAAATTTCAATTGTACAGCAGTCTTTGATTTTTGACCACCCAACTTGCAGCATGTATGCATGTGCACGCAAATTGAGAGCACATGTGCGCGTACCACCTACATTATGCTGTACGTGTGTGACTTGACAGCGCAAGCCATGCATGGATATGGACTGCAGTTCTCTACGAGTCATGGCAATTTTTGAGTAACAGTAGATCGATTTTGCATAGCAAACTGCGATGCGATACCGAATTAATTCATCCCTGATCTTTCTACTCAATCTGCGGACAGAACTGTTTCGTCTTTTTGTGGGCTCATCAGTGCAGCACAGAGGAAATGAGGCCGAACCTGATAGCAATGAAAAATCAATTTTCCAAAAGATCTTGTTATTTAAGCCAGGCCCTTAAGTACCTTGCCAGGGTGCTCAAACTGCCAAGTAAGTGAGCTCTGCATAGCGCAAACTGAATAATATATTATATCTCTTATTGTTTCTTGTCCACAATTGCTTCTTGCAGCTATATCTGACTATTGCGATCCAGTAAAATCTCCTGACAACGGCATGGTTCTCACACATAATCTGTCGATTGGTGCCGTAGCAATCCTGTCCTGTAACACTGGCTACAACTTATCGGATGTATCTTCGGTCGTCTGTTCTGGCGGTGGAAATTGGAGTCATAATCCAGAGTGTCAGAGTAAGTTTTTGTGACCACATTCATACTATTGCTCAAAGTGGAACAATAGTAGAGAAAAGCTAGTTGGAAAAGTGTGTTTCCTGATAAAATTCGAATCATTCTGTCAAAAGTACGCTCACCACACTGGATTCATCATCCTGACCAACGAAAGTAGTTATCTTGCTCCTTCCTTTTTCTCTCTCGTCTCTCTGTATCTCTGTATCCTTTCTCTCTCTCACACCCACGTCTGTCTATCGGTGTCTCTTTCTCTCTTTCTCTGTCTCTCCCTTACTCTGTCTCTCCCACTCTGTCTCTCTGTCTCTCTTTTCTATCCCACTCCAACATGCAGTTACATGAGTCGAATGATGTGGTTGCCTGTTTGGGTGTAAATGCGGGTGCAAGTACATACACAGTATAGTACACAGTATTCGGGTCAGTTAAGCTTAGTTCACATTCGACGGGGCGCGACGTAAGGATCGACGGGAAGCGACGGGACGGTCTGACGGCGTCCAATGTGAACACCAGGAACGGGAACGCAACTGTACTACCCGTACAGATCGGGAAGCGACGGGAAGAGTTGGATCGATCCAACTTTTCAGACCGTAGACGGGCGTAGACGGGGACGCAAGCGTACAAAACGGCTGTAATTCGAGTGTGAACAGGAGACGGCGTCGTGCGCCGACTACTCCCGATTAGTACTTGGAAAAGTTTAGCATTTCGAACATGCGCTTCCCATGATAACTCACAGAATGGCTAGCACGACTTGAGTTGAATTTTAGCAACATAAGATCTCATGTCACTTATTGTATTTTAGGGATAGTTCAGAAGCGTGACAGACGAACTATTCTATAATTTCCTGGGACTATTATTTGAATGCCACAACTTCCAGAGCTAATTTTCTGGTCTTCAAGAAAAACTGGTATTGTGAACTTGATTCCGCTTCTTTGAAGGAGAAATAATTGAAAAGAAGTCCCGAAAAACGAGAAATTAGGTCCGAAAGTCACCCCGTCACGGACCGTGCCTTATGACCCGCGCCGTTCGACGTTGAACGTCGCAACGACTGCTGTATGTCGTGTCGTACGAATCGTACAGGATTTTACAGCTCACCCCAGCCCTCCCGACAAGCCCTTACGTCCCGTACCGTCGGCGTTGCGTCGAATGTGAACTAGGCTTAACAAAGAGGACGTGACAGAGAACAAAGAACGCACCAGGTGGATACTTTGGATTTTCTCTTTGTAGCTGATAATATTATTTTGTTGGATTCCAAATCTCGCTCCTCTGTGTAGTGTCAAGACGTCAACAAACATGAAGGGCTTGTAGATATCTACGGTCAGACCTCGCTTATCCGGTCCTCTTTTATCCGGTATCCTCGCCATCCAGAAACCCTAGTTCACCGATTTACAGCTATGTCGTGCATACGTACAGTATGTGTGTTCGACTATCCGGTTCCCTCGCCTATCCGCATATTGTTTGTGGAAAGCGGATGTGTGCGGTTAAGCGAGGTCTGACTGTATTGGTATTTGTATTTGTATTTATGGATTCTCCACGGGCCTTAGCCTAAATTGAGGGAGTCTTCGTAAATCGTACATGCAGTTGTATGTAGTACTGTAGCGTTGGTCATGCGTTGGTCACGCTACAAGCTCAGCATTTGCGTTTACGCTTAGCGCACTGTTCAATACGACGTTCTCTTCAAGCTCAGCATTTGCGTATACGCTCAGCGTGCTGTTCAATACGACGTTTGTTCTACCATACAACGGTCGCATGACAGTACTTTGCTGTTTGTGATTATTTTCCATAAATTGCATTTATTCCCGTAGCTATGCAGAAGACGTTACTTCAGTAACGTCTGGCGCTAGCCAGGGTCCACACAGCTTTTATTTTGGTGTTTGTTTGTTTGTTTGTGTGTTTATGTCACGCCTGGCGCTATCCCGTATCTGTCCCGTACTGTACCGTACCATCAAACACAGGTGGCCGCATACAGCTGGCCGTAATATTCAAATAGGGCTTTCAAACGCAAGATCATAATGTGTAGCAACTTGGAAGAATGAGTATGAATGCGAAGTGTATGGGGGAATGCATGTAGGGCGATAGTGCGAGTTCGAATCCCAGGTAATGCCTGAAAAAATAGGAGAATCGAAAAATTTATAACATCCCTTTTCTTTTTTTGCCGTCATCAAGGCGGTAGACGGTGTCGTATTACCCTCGACCGTACCTGTCCCGTACCTGTCCCGTACGTGTCCTGTACCTATCCCGTACCGTACAATCAAAGACGGCTGGCCACAATGCATATTCAAACGGGCTTTCAAATACAAGATCATAACATGAAGCAACTTGGAAGAATTAGTATGCATGCGAAGTGTATCGGGGGATGCATGCAGGGCGATAGTGCGGGTTCAAATCCCAGGTTATGTCTAAAAACAAAAAGTTGAAACTAATAAGAATTTATAACATCTCTATGCTTTTTTGTCTAGATCATCAAGGCAAAAAATCATAGCGTAGGGCCCTGAGCTTCCAAGCTCTCTCGTTTTATCTTTCACAATGAGTTTCAGAGTTTTATTGCTAGAGGCAATTTTGCCGTTCTAGAGAGAGAAAGGGAATTGTTAATAAAGTTAGTTTCGAGTTGTTAGGTTGTTTTGCCTCCAGGCCCGCTACAAAATTGGTGGCAGCGGTAAAGTTTTGTTCTAGTTGCATGTTTTCCGACGTAATGGCCGCTACGCATTTGTGACAGCCGTCAATTTTAGTTGTAGTTTTCATCCACGTTTCGCTGAGGGCGCAAGTTCGTGTATCTGAAGGAGAACCCGCCATCACCCGCCGCTGCCCCAGCTCCGCTGCTCCTGCCGCCCGACACAACTAGCCAGTCATGATGGCAGCCAACGTGTTTCTAGGGACTGGGCTCCATGACAGATAGCACTAGCGTCTCAAAGGATGGAGCTCCATGTACATTGCCAGTGTAAGCTAATTCCAGATATGGCATTATCTTTCCTGTCTTCCTTCAGTCTTCCTGTTCTCTTCAGTCTTCCTTTACGCGAGCGTGTGAATTCAGTTTAGTTTCGTAGGCATCTGATCATGGTGAACCACGGTCTATCTAATTAATCTGGGACGATGTTAATATATAATAATCAGTTCGGTTCTGAACTGCGGTTTTCCTGGCGGGTTGCGCCAGCGTTATACAGGAAGTGTAATCAGGTTTCCCTTTTGAACCCGTGATATACTTTGACCCTGGTGTGCTTCTATTTTTATGATTTGTTATCAGTTCATTTCTTCTGTCTACTCTATTAACGATATAATTTCCGATATTGTTTGCCATAAATATCCCGGTTGACGCTCTATGTTCTTTCGTCGGGGTTGTCCCGACGCGACCATGCATACCGCCAAACGTTTCGACCACCAACCCGCTACTAATCACGAGGACGTGATTGTCTTTGAGAGGGGAGGTGTGGCGTTGGTCATGCGTTGGTCACGCTACAAGCTCAGTATTTGCGTTAACGCTTAGCGCACTGTTCAATACGACGTTCGCTACAAGCTCAGCATTTGCGTATACGCTCGGCGTACTGTTCAATACGACGTCCGTTCTACCGTACAACCGTCGCATGACAGTACTTTGCTGTTTGTGATTATTTTCCATAAATTGCGTTTATTATATCTTTCACAATGAGTTTTAGAGTTTTATTGCTAGAGGCAGTTTTGCCGTTCTAGAGAGAGAGAGAGAGAGAATTGTTAATAAAGTTAGTTTCGAGTTGTTAGGTTGTTTTGCCTCAAGGCCCGCTACAGTACTATGTAGGGATGAAACGATTACCATTAAAGGTTCCAAACGGGTACGTGGCTTAACGGGCGGGTTATTGGGTACATGTTAGCGGCCAATGGTAAAAGTTACGATACAATAGCCTTCCGCATTTTGAGCCAGGAGGACATGTGAAGTCATGCAATTCACAGCAAAAACACTGCGTCATAACGATCACAGCATGCACACTTACTTGCACGCTACATGCAAAGCAGACAAAACTGTTGTATGAAGCAAGATCAAACAAACAACAACAAATTCCCACTGTGAGTCGAACTGTACAACTGTCCAAGCCAGCTATTAAACCTGTACTGTACCTTCGTTCACGACTAACGGGTACTCGTTTGCTAACGGATCAGCAGCTAAACAGACGGGCACCCAGGTACCCGAATCACCCCTTTCACCCCTAGTACTATATACGCATGTGTAGGAATGCACGTGCTTGTACCGCTTTATGTATAGCCGGAGAGAGAAGTTGTATTTTGGTGAATCAATCGCTATTTTCGATTATGAATGGTGACTTATATCGAGTGATTTGAATTAAAAAAACGCGCCAAGTTTGGCTTGTCGGACGTAGTAATTAGATCATCAGTTTGATTTCCTACTGTACCTTCCACTGTTTACTGGACATCGAATGCCTACTGAGTCCAACATAATTATATCTTCCTCTCTTGTTGATTCTTGTGCCCTTGTTTCTTGCAGTTATCTCTGACTATTGTGATCCAGTACAATCTCCTGACAATGGCATGGTTCTCGCACATAATCAGTCGATTGGCGCTGTAGCAATCGTGTCCTGTAACACTGGCTACAACTTATCTGACATCTCTTCGGTCGTTTGCTCTAGCGGTGGAAAATGGAATCACAATCCAGAGTGTCAGAGTAAGTGTTTGTGACCACTTTCACTCTATTGCTCATCATAGGACAACAGCAGGGCAAGGCTAATTTGTTGTAAATCTGTTTTTCATGATGCGGGCAATCATCAGCCAAAGCACTCTCAGCACACTGGCTGGATCATCATGGGCAACTACATTTCACATGTGTTTTCTCTCTTTTTCTTCTCATTCATTCTCACTTTCATTATATCCATCTAGCTATTCATCTCTGTTACTCTCTCACTCTTTCTTTCTCTCTCTCTCTCCCCTGCCTTTCCTTCTTTCTCTTTCTCTGTCTGTCTGTCTGTCTGTCTGCCTGTCTGTCTGTCTGTCTGTCTGTCTGTCTGTCTGGCTGTCTGTCTGTCTGTCTGTCTGTCTGTCTGTCTGTCTGTCTGTCCGTCTGTCTGTCTGTTAGTCCGTCTGTCTGGCTTTCTCTCTCTTTCTCTTTTGTCTCTGTGCCTCTGTGTCTCTCTGCGTCTATTTTTCTGACTCTGTGTCTCCTTCTGTCTCTCTTTGCCTCTCTCTCTCTCTGTCTCTCTTTGTCTCTTTTTCTCTCTGTGTGTCTCCTGTCTGTCTTTGCCTCTCTCTCACTGTCTCTCTGTGTGTGTCTCTCTCTCTGTCTCTTTCTCTGTCTGTCTCTCTGTCTGTCTCTCTTTCTCTCTCTTTTCTCTCTCTCTCTCTCTCTCTCTCTCTCTTTCTCTCTCTCTCTTTCTCTCTCTCTCTCTCTCTCTTTCTCTCTCTCTCTCTTTCTCTCTCTCTCTCTCTCTCTCTCTCTCTCTCTCTCTCTCTCTCTCTCTCTCTCTCTCTCTCTTTCTCTCTCTCTATCTCTCTCTCTCTCTCTCTCTCTCTCTCTCTCTCTCTCTCTCTCTTTCTCTCTCTCTCTCTCTCTCTCTCTCTCTCTCTCTCTCTCTCTCTCTCTCTCTCTCTCTCTCTCTCTCTCTCTCTCTCTCTCTCTCTCTCTCTCTCTGTATCCCAGACGCGCCCACAGCAAACTAGCAAATTTGTTGTATTTGTAGCTGCTCTTCCCTGTGAAGTACCAAGTAGTTGAGTGCTGATGAACAGTTCAAACTATCCAGTGAATTCCGTGATTAGCGGATGAAGCATGTGTGTGATCTCCACCCCACACGAGAGTGCTCAAATCCTACAGGAGCAGGAGCGAAATACTCGATCTGCGGACGAACCGTTTCGTCCTTTGTGGACTCACCAGAGCAGCACAGAGAAAATGATGCCAAACCTGATAGCAATGAAAAATAAATTTTCCAATGCAATGTTAAAACCAAGCCCAAAAGTACCTTGCCAGAGTGCTCAAAC
>NC_088648.1:5155490-5160095 GCF_964019385.1 Sycon ciliatum | reverse complement strand
GTTTGTAGCACCAGCAGCAGCAGCGGAGAAAGCACCCATGAGTGAACCTCCGGCACAGTCAGAGAGGGAGCATGTGCCAGAGCCAGTGTGTGCTCCAGCACTGCCAGTGTCCGACCCAACAAGCCTTCCGTCAGCGAGCAGCGCAACATCCAGGCCCGAAGCTCCGGTAACTGCGCTCACATTGCCGTTGTCTCCTGCAGCTTCACCGGAGATGACAGCACCACCTGCAACACCGGCCTGTATGTCACTGTCACCGCCAACATCTCGTCCAAGTGTATTCCGCGAGGGCGTACAGACCAGAGCTGGCCGTCAGATCAAGCTTACAGAGAAAGCACGTGAAGCTGACATCTGAGTCGTCGAGTCATGCATTACCAAATGAGTGGCTTCAATCGCTACCAGATTGGCGTTGTTTAGAATTTTCTAACTACCTTGTGAATATTTAGATTTTTCTTTATTTTTTCCCCTTATTGGTCGAGTTTGCATTGTAACTCAAACTCATGGTGTTTTTGCCTCAAGTTTGAGTCAGATTATTTCTAATAGTTGCAACACTTCCCGTCTCTCTTTTACTCCAACACATGTACGTACATTCCTCTGCAAGCTGCAGGATACGGATGCAAGTGTTTTTGTTTTGTTTTTGTTTTCCTTTTTTCTCTTTCTTCTTTTTTTTTCTTTTTGAGGGAAGGGGGTAATGTAGATATCGTACATGCAGTTGTATGTAGTACTATGTACGCACGTGCAGGCATGCACGTGCTTGTACCGCTTTATGTATAGCACGAGAGAGATGACATGGCGCACTTCTGATAGAGAACTAAAGAAGATCTGTTTAGCACAATGGCTGTCTTGTGAGTGACTGAATAGATGTCTACACCTTCTGCCAAAACACCTGAAGAGCACGGTTCCCTTGATGCAATCTTTGTAGCTAGTCATTGCTGTTTGGAGCAGAAACACTGAAATTGACTAATTACTGCATGACTGTACTCGTGTACTCATGTACTCAAGCATGCAGCTTCACTTGAATTCAAGTTAGCGTTTTTTCTGGAACGAATGCTGGTTTGCGGCCCTTGGTGAAGATTACATGTGACCATGGAGCAGCTGAAAAGGACCACTAGTGTGTCTTGATCCCGGTTTAAAAGTGGACAGGCGACTTCCATGCCTTGAAAGGGAGTAGAGAGCAACAAAGGTATGTCTGTAGCTGATTTTTGAGTGCTCCTTGTACATTTTGATGGTTATAGAATTCTCAGACCAAAGTCAGCGCGGCGATGGGCGCACAGTTTTCTGGAGGATTTGAAGTTGTTTCGTAGCGAACCTATGTCAGAATCATGATGGTAAAGTGGACAGAATGATTCTCTTCCTAAAGGCTTTGGTCAGCTGACTTTACTTCGTCCTTGTTGAAAAGTGGTGCTGAAAAAAGTCAATTTGCAAAATGTGTTGCTATTCAATAACATGCGATTGCTGCATATGCTATCTATCCATTCATCTATTTATCTGTCTAGCTTCAGAGATGAATTGACTGCCATATTTTGCAACGCAGTTTTTGCTTTGCTAAATTTCAATTGTACAGCAGTCTTTGATTTTTGACCACCCAACTTGCAGCATGTATGCATGTGCACGCCAATTGAGAGTACATGTGTGCGTACCACCTACATGACGCTGTACGTATGTGACTTGACAGCGCAAGCCATGCATGGATATGGACTGCAGTTCTCTGCTAGTCGTGGCAATTTTTGAGTAACAGTAGATCGATTTTGCATCGCAAACTGCGATGCGATACCGAATAAATTCATCCCTGATCTTTCTACTCGATCTTCGGACAGAATTGTTTCGTCTTTTGTGGGCTCATCAGCGCAGCACAGAGGAAATGAGGCCGAACCTGATAGCAATGAAAAATTCAATTTTCCAAAGATATTGTTATTTAGGCCAGGCCCGAAAGTACCTTGCTACAGTGCTCAAACTGCCAAGTCAGTGAGCTCTGCATAGCGCAACCAGAATAATATGGCCCGATATCTGAGACTTTCGACCTTCGGGGCTACGCGGTTTTTTGAGAAAACACTAAAAACAAATTTGTCCGCAAAAAAATCGATTCCGTCAAAGCAAAGTGCAGAGACGACAATGGCGGAAGAAATTTGAAGGCGATTCTTGTGTCAGTTGGTTATTGCCAATATTGGGCTCACGGAGCACAGCAGCCGCGATACCTTGGACGGTGACGCATCGTTCTTTGTGGATATCCTGTCAAGCGGCGACAGCGCTTCTAGTTCTGAGAGCGCATGTCAGGCGAATCGATCGCAAGTGACACGCGGTACTTACCGTATTTTCCGGGGTATAAGCCGCACCGGGGTATAAGCCGCACCCCCCTTTTTGAGGCAAAATATTGACTAAAAGTTGATATTCGGAGTATAAGCCGCACCCACAAACCAAGATTTTTCACACTCATTGACAAATGGCCTTTCTACAAATTTATTATGGTTATTGAGCTAAATACCTTATTAGATCAAATTATGAAGTGTTAGTGCACCACAGGTTGCTGCAGAGATGTTGGTGTATTGCTGTGTTGACCATGGTTGACTACAGATCACGCCATGTCATCTGCACTATCTTCAGTCTCGCTGCCACTGATGTTGATCAGCAACACAGGCGCGAAGCTGAGTCGAATGACATGTCACATGACGTCAGCATGCATACTGATGTATGCTAAGCATTCATTCGCGCAAGCATATTCGGTGTATAAGCCGCAGGGGCGATTTTGGTCCGATTTTTAGCGAAAAAAAGTGCGGCTTATACCCCGGAAAATACGGTACCTGTCGGGCGGCGACGATGATGAGGACTTGGCCTGGATGAGTATGATCAAGGCCAACCACAGTCTGCCTCAGCGATAGCTGCTACAGCTCCAGGCAAGGATAACCAGGTGGATTCCTGAGGGTACGCCGCTTGCAAAGTCGCTGGGCGCCCTTGCACGAGTGGCAGAACTGTTTCCTGAGTGTCACGCCAGACCTGCTAAAACAGCACGAAACGATGCGAGTTTTCTTTGCGACGATGATCCTAAAATGTTTTGGATGGGAAGCTCGATACTCGAGCTAATAATGGCGAATCAGACCATCACGGAGCACATGAGGCTGGGCAATCTCGAGTAACATTCTGTTACTTTTGAGTTGGTGGTGTGAAACGCTTGTCAGGCTGTGTTACTGATGTTTGGAAATGGTCAGTCTCCACAAAGTGCAACAAGGCGAATCTGGACGCATTTGCTCTGTTTGACTCCTTCACAATAAGTATGTGAATGCTGTTACGTGTATCATGGTGTTCCGTCAAAATCTGTTGCAGACTATCCTGTCAAGCATGTCCATCACCAGGAGAACAGATAAATCACCTCTCCTTCTAATGCTGATATTGCTGCTGTTGCAACTACACAACCTCAATAAAGTCACTGAATGCTGGAAATGAAGTACCTGAACAGTCAAAACACTTTACTATATCAGTTGGCGATTGATATCACATGGAAACAATTTTTGGTGACTCCAAACACACTGATCTTTCAAAATTGTAAAAAAAGAAAAATTCATTAACATGACTCCTGACTGTAGAGTGCATTTCTACATGGTCAATATTGGTCTTATGGCCGTGAAACGAAGTCACAATACTCTACAAAGGCAAGACATCAATTTGCAATAAAAAAATCAATTTCACCAAAACAGCCCCGAAGGTCGATTTTCTCAGATATTGGGCCATATATTATATCTCATCAGGGTTTCTTGTCCACGATTGCTTCTTGCAGTTATATCTGACTATTGCGATCCAGTAAAAACTCCTGACAACGGCATGGTTCTCACACATAATCAGTCCATTGGCGCCGTAGCAATCCTGTACTGTAACACTGGCTACAACTTATCGGATGTATCTTCAGTCGTCTGTTCTGGCGGTGGAAAATGGAGTCACAATCCAGAGTGTCAGAGTAAGTTTTTGTGACCACATTCATACTATTGCTCAAAGTGGAACAATAGTAGAGAAAAGCTAGTTTGTTGGAAAAGTGTGTTTCCTGATAAAATTCGAATCATTCTGTCAAAAGTACGCTCACCACACTGGATTCATCATCCTGACCAACGAAAGTAGTTATCTTGCTCCTTCCTTTTTTCTCTCTCCTGTCTCTCTGTATCTCTGTATCTTTCTGTCTCTCGCTCTCTCTCTCTCTCGCTCTCTCTCTCTCTCTCTCTCTCTCTCTCTCTCTCTCTCTCTCTCTCTCTCACCGTCTGTCTCTCTGTGTCTCTTACTCTGTCTCTCTTTCTCTGTCTCTCCCTCCTCTCTCTCTCTCTCTCTCTCTCTCTCTCTCTCTCTCTCTCTCTCTCTCTCTCTCTCTCTCTCTCTCTCTCTCTCCCACTCTCTCTCTCTCTCTGTCTCTCTTTTCTATCCCACTCCAACGTGCAGTTACATGAATTTGAATGATGTGGTTGCCTGTTTGGGTGTAAATGCGGGTACAAGTACACACAAGGTATTCGTGTCAGTTACAAAGAGGACGTGACAGAGAACAAAGAACGCACAAGGTGGATACTTTGGATTTTCTTTTTGTAGCTACTAATATTATGTTGTTCAATTTCAAATCTCGCTCCTCTGTGTAGT
>NC_088648.1:5112990-5150490 GCF_964019385.1 Sycon ciliatum | reverse complement strand
AAAGAGGACGTGACAGAGAACAAAGAACGCACCAGGTGGATACTTTGGATTTTCTCTTTGTAGCTGATAATATTATTTTGTTGGATTCCAAATCTCGCTCCTCTGTGTAGTGTCAAGACGTCAACAAACATGAAGGGCTTGTAGATATCTAGGGTCAGACCTCGCTTATCCGATCCTCTTTTATCCGGTATCCTCGCCATCCAGAAACCCTTGTTCACCGATTTACAGCTATGTCGTGCATACGTACAGTATGTGTGTTCGACTATCAGGTTCCCTCGCCTATCCGCATATTGTTTGTGGAAAGCGGATGTGTGCGGTTAAGCGAGGTCTGACTGTATTGGTATTTGTATTATGTATTTATGGATTCTCCACGGGCCTTAGCCTAAATCGAGGGAGTCTCCGTATATCGTACATGCAGTTGTATGTAGTACTGTAGCGTTGGTCATGCGTTGGTCACGCTACAAGCTCAGCATTTGCGTTTACGCTTAGCGCACTGTTCAATACGACGTTCTCTTCAAGCTCAGCATTTGCGTATACGCTCAGCTTGCTGTTCAATACGACGTTCGTTCTACCATACAACGGTCGCATGACAGTACTTTGCTGTTTGTGATTATTTTCCATAAATTGTGTTTATTCCCGTAGCTATGCAGAAGACGTTACTTCAGTAACGTCTGGCGCTAGGCAGGGTCCACACAGCTTTTATTTTGGTGTTTGTTTGTTTGTTTGTGTGTTTATGTCACGCCTGGCGCTATCCCGTATCTGTCCCCTACTGTACCGTACCATCAAACACAGCCGGCCACATACAGCTGGCCGTAATATTCAAATAGGGCTTTCAAACGCAAGATCATAATGTGTAGCAACTTGGAAGAATGAGTATGAATGCGAAGTGTATGGGGGAATGCATGTAGGGCGATAGTGCGGGTTCGAATCCCAGGTAATGCCTGAAAAAATAGGAGAATCGAAAAATTTATAACATCCCTTTTCTTTTTTTGCCGTCATCAAGGCGGTAGACGGTGTCGTATTACCCTCGACCGTACCTGTCCCGTACCTGTCCCGTACGTGTCCTGTACCTATCCCGTACCGTACAATCAAAGACGGCTGGCCACAATGCATATTCAAACGGGCTTTCAAATACAAGATCATAACATGAAGCAACTTGGAAGAATTAGTATGCATGCGAAGTGTATCGGGGGATGCATGCAGGGCGATAGTGCGGGTTCAAATCCCAGGTTATGTCTAAAAACAAAAAGTTGAAACTAATAAGAATTTATAACATCTCTATGCTTTTTTGTCTAGATCATCAAGGCAAAAAATCATAGCGTAGGGCCCTGAGCTTCCAAGCTCTCTCGTTTTATCTTTCACAATGAGTTTCAGAGTTTTATTGCTAGAGGCAGTTTTGTCGTTCTAGAGAGAGAAAGGGAATTGTTAATAAGGCCACACCAAGTTATTTCATTGTTTCTCGTCACCTGAAAATCTCAAAAGGAACGCGGGCGGGCGGAAAAAAAACAAAATAGGGTTTGAAAAACAAAAACTGCTATTTACACTACAAAGGCCCAATTTATGACCTAAAATCAGACTATACACCACGCGTGATGCCCGGAACACTGTCAGTCCAAAATGGTGCACTGTCATGCACTGTCTTGACTTGTACCGGAACTGTGTGTAGCAAAGAAGACGACCAGGTCGTGTGGTGGTGTGGTACTTGAACTACCGGTATGCGTACATACACGGTGCAAAAGTCGTCCTTCGGTTCGTGCACTAGCACTGCACTCCAGATTTGACGCCGCGCGTACTTTTACAACGCCTTTTTATGCGTGTTTACCGGGACGCGAGATTTTTTTTTGGTCCAATCCTCAAGAAAGGTACGCGCGCGGTGACGAGAAACAATGAAAAAACTTGGTGTGGCCTAAAGTTAGTTTCGAGTTGTTAGGTTGTTTTGCCTCCAGGCCCGCTACAAAAATTGGTGGCAGCGGTAAAGTTTTGTTCTAGTTGCATGTTTTCCGACGTAATGGCCGCTACACATTTGTGACAGCCGTCAATTTTAGTTGTAGTTTTCATCCACGTTTCGCTGAGGGCGCAAGTTCGTGTATCTGAAGGAGAACCCGCCATCACCCGCCGCTGCCCCAGCTCCGCTGCTCCTGCCGCCCGACACAACTAGCCAGTCATGATGGCAGCCAACGTGTTTCTAGGGACTGGGCTCCATGACAGATAGCACTAGCGTCTCAAAGGATGGAGCTCCATGTACATTGCCAGTGTAAGCTAATTCCAGATATGGCATTATCTTTCCTGTCTTCCTTCAGTCTTCCTGTTCTCTTCAGTCTTCCTTTACGCGAGCGTGTGAATTCAGTTTAGTTTCGTAGGCATCTGATCATGGTGAACCACGGTCTATCTAATTAATCTGGGACGATGTTAATATATAATAATCAGTTCGGTTCTGAACTGCGGTTTTCCTGGCGGGTTGCGCCAGCGTTATACAGGAAGTGTGATCAGGTTTCCCTTTTGAACCCGTGATATACTTTGACCATGGTGTGCTTCTATTTTTATGATTTGTTATCAGTTCATTTCTTCTGTCTACTCTATTAACGATATAATTTCCGATATTGTTTGCCATAAATATCCCGGTTGACGCTCTATGTTCTTTCGTCGGGGTTGTCCCGACGCGACCATGCATACCGCCAAACGTTTCGACCACCAACCCGCTACTAATCACGAGGACGTGATTGTCTTTGAGAGGGGAGGTGTAGCATTGGTCATGCGTTGGTCACGCTACAAGCTCAGTATTTGCGTTAACGCTTAGCGCACTGTTCAATACGACGTTCGCTACAAGCTCAGCATTTGCGTATACGCTCGGCGTACTGTTCAATACGACGTCCGTTCTACCGCACAACCGTCGCATGACAGTACTTTGCTGTTTGTGATTATTTTCCATAAATTGCGTTTATTATATCTTTCACAATGAGTTTTAGAGTTTTATTGCTAGAGGCAGTTTTGCCGTTCTAGAGAGAGAGAGAGAGAATTGTTAATAAAGTTAGTTTCGAGTTGTTAGGTTGTTTTGCCTCAAGGCCCGCTACAGTACTATGTAGGGATGAAACGATTACCATTAAAGGTTCCAAACGGGTACGTGGCTTAACGGGCGGGTTATTGGGTACATGTTAGCGGCCAATGGTAAAAGTTACGATACAATAGCCTTCCGCATTTCGAGCCAGGAGGACATGTGAAGTCATGCAATTCACAGCAAAAACACTGCGTCATAACGATCACAGCATGCACACTTACTTGCACGCTACATGCAAAGCAGACAAAACTGTCGTATGAAGCAAGATCAAACAAACAACAACAAATTCCCACTGTGAGTCGAACTGTACGACTGTCCAAGCCAGCTATTAAACCTGTACTGTACCTTCGTTCACGACTAACGGGTACTCGTTTGCTAACAGATTAGCAGCTAAACAGACGGGCACCCAGGTACCCGAATCACCCCGTTCACCCCTAGTACTATGTACGCATGTGTAGGAATGTACGTGATTGTACCGCTTTATGTATAGCCGGAGAGAGATGACATCGCGCACTTCTGATAGAGAACTAAAGATCGGTTTAGCACAATGGCTATTTTGTGAGTGACTGAATAGATGTCTACATTGGCGCTGTAAACATATGCTCTCGAGCACAGCACACAGAAAAACATGGAGACTGGCTGAGCGATCACAGCCGAGGTACTTACTGCAACTGAATCCGCTCTATTATAGTCACACCTTCGTCTGACGACAGAGACAATTCCTCTCCACAGGAACGTGCGCTCTCCGAATCAGAGAAGACTGATTCTGATTAACCGATCTCTCTTATGTCTTTTTTGGGCAATAACAAGTTGTATTTTGGTGAATCAATCGCTATTTTCGATTATGAATGGTGACTTATATCGAGTGATTTGAATTAAAAAAACGCGCCAAGTTTGGCTTGTCGGACGTAGTAATTAGATCATAAGTTTGATTTCCTACTGTACCTTCCACTGTTTATTGGACAACGAATGCCTACTGAGTCCAACATAATTATATCTTCCTCTCTTGTTGATTCTTGTGCCCTTGGTTCTTGCAGTTATATCTGACTATTGTGATCCAGTACAATCTCCTGACAATGGCATGGTTCTCACACATAATCAGTCCATTGGCGCTGTAGCAATCGTGTCCTGTAACACTGGCTACAACTTATCTGACATCTCTTCGGTCGTTTGCTCTAGCGGTGGAAAATGGAATCACAATCCAGAGTGTCAGAGTAAGTGTTTGTGACCACTTTCACTCTATTGCTCATCATAGGACAACAGCAGGGCAAGGCTAATTTGTTGTAAATCTGTTTTTCATGATACGGGCAATCATCAGCCAAAGCACTCTCAGCACACTGGCTGGATCATCATGGGCAACTACATTTCACATGTGTTTTCTCTCTTTTTCTTCTCATTCATTCTCACTTTCATTATATCCATCTAGCTATTCATCTCTGTTACTCTCTCACTCTTTCTTTCTCTCTCTCTCTCTCTCTCTCTCTCTCTCTCTCTCTCCCCCTGCCTTTCTTTCTTTCTCTTTCTCTGTCTGTCTGTCTGTCTGTCTGTCTGTCTGTCTGTCTGTCCGTCTGTCTGTCTGTTAGTCCGTCTGTCTGGCTTTCTCTCTCTCAAGTTCTCTTTTGTCTCTGTGCCTCTGTGTCTCTCTGCGTCTATTTTTCTGACTCTGTGTCTCCTTCTGTCTCTCTTTGCCTCTCTCTCTCTCTGTCTCTCTTTGTCTCTTTTTCTCTCTGTGTGTCTCCTTCTGTCTGTCTTTGCCTCTCTCTCGCTGTCTCTGTGTGTGTGTCTCTCTCTCTGTCTCTTTCTCTGTCTGTCTCTCTGTCTGTCTCTCTTTCTCTCTCTTTTTCTCTCTCTCTCTCTCTCTCTCTCTCTCTCTCTCTCTCTCTCTCTCTCTCTCTCTCTCTCTCTCTCTCTCTCTCTCTCTCTCTCTCTCTCTCTCTCTCTCTCTGTATCTCAAACGCGCCCACAGCAAACTAGCAAATTTGTTGTATTTGTAGCTGCTCTTCCCTGTGAAGTACCAAGTAGTTGAGTGCTGATGAACAGTTCAAACTATCCAGTGAATTCCGTGATTAGCGGATGAAGCATGTGTGTGATCTCCACCCCACACGAGAGTGCTCAAATGCTACAGGAGCAGGAGCGAAATACTCGATCTGCGGACGAACCGTTTCGTCCTTTGTGGACTGACCAGAGCAGCACAGAGAAAATGATGCCAAACCTGATAGCAATGAAAAATAAATTTTCCAAAGCAATGTTAAAACCAAGGCCAAAAGTACCTTGCCAGAGTGCTCAAACTGACAAGTCAGTGAGCTCTGCATAACGCAAACAGCATTTAATAACAGCATATAATAATATTGTTGTAACTGCCTTTCTCTACCTGCACCCAGTCCCGTGCCATCTCCACACTTATAGAAAGGAACAACGATAACTACTTTTAGAAGACTGTTTATTGACACGACGACGAAGCACAACTAGACATGACAAACTCATGACGAAGACTGCTTTTCACACCACAGCAACACGCGCATGCACCAACACGACGTACAAACGACGTACAGAACATAACGTACTACAACATAACTCCCTCCCAAGAGTAGAATCGTCCTCGATTCTAATAATAAAACAGAGGAAAAAGAGGAAAAGATCACACCAATCATTCAATCATACCACACCAGTCACACCCAGCAATGAATTACCTCTGCCTGCACTGCAGATTATTAAAAAACGTCCGCCTACCCGGAACACCAGCCACGATCGCTGTCACACGTGTAGGCACTGATAACCTCAAAAACTCTAAACTACTTCACTCTACACACGTCACCACCTCGCGATCACGCAAAAATTCTAAAATGTGAGAGCACAAATCATAGGAATAACAAAAAGAACAAAATCCACTGGCTCTGTGGGGGCCTCTAGTTATCCTCATAGAAGAGCAAATAAAAAAACTAACAGAACACATGCACTGTGCAGGCGCCTCTTTACCCTCGAGGAGAGCAAATAAAAATGAACAAAATGTTGGGAGAACAGAAAACAGAAAACTCACATTATCATCACGTTCACAACAACACACGTACCCTCTCACCAACGAAACTCCTCACGCCGTCTGCCATGCCGTCCACCATCTCAAGGAGCGTTGCTCAGCGTCGACATCCTCACACTGCAGCCCCTTCTTTTCACCTTCCATCCTTCTTTTTTCAGGGTTTCTTCTGGGCACAGTTTTACGTCGTGTCCGGGACCATCCATCCTTCTTTTCTTTAGCTTTTCTTCTGGGCACAGTTTTACGCCGTGTCCGGGACCACCAGTGACGACGACTGACAAGAGATGGCAGAGACGAATGATGAAGGACGAGGACGACGGACGAACTTCTCGAAGCTTTGACGATAGGACGACTGGAGATGACATCGGAAACTGGGAGCGAAGGCCACGTAGGACAAATGCAGAAGTTGACGTTTACAACAATTTCGATCACCGCTGCCACCAATGTTGTAACTGCCTTTCTCTACCTGCTCCCAGTCCCGTACCATCTCCACACTTATACAAAGGGACACCGATAACTACATTTAGAAGACTGTTTATATATATAACTTTATTGACACGACGACGAAAAAAGAAAAAAACACAACTAGACATGACGAACTCAAGACGAAGACTGCTTTTCACACCACAGCAACACGCGCATGCACCAACACGACGTACACACGACGTACACAACATAACGTGCTACAGCAATATTACAAAAGAATGGAATGGGAAACGGAGCTTGGGTTGGCTGGGACTCACAGTTTCACGCCTGTGGCGATCATCAGACAGCAATGATTACAAAAACTCAATGAATGTTCTTGATATAGTGTGGTATAATATTATTATATTTTTTCTTATTGTTTCTTGTCCATTATTGCTTCTTGCAGTTATATCTGACTATTGTGATCCAGTAACAGCTCCTGACGACGGCATGGTTCTCACACATAATCAGTCCATTGGCGCCATAGCAATCGTGTCTTGTAACACTGGCTACAACTTATCTGATGTATCTTCAGTCGTTTGCTCTAGCGGTGGAAAATGGAATCACAATCCAGAGTGTCAGAGTAAGTGTTTGTGACCACTTTCACTCTATTGCTCATCATAGTACAACAGCAGGGCAAGGCTAATTTGTAGTAAATCTGTATTTCATGATGAGTGCAATCATCAGCCAAAGCACTCTCAGCACACTGGCTGGATCATCACGGGCAACTACATTTCACATGTTTTAAATCTCTTTCTCTATCTCATTCACTCTCACGCTCATTATATCCATCTGGTTATTCAACTCTCTCTCTCTCCCTCTACCTTCCTTTCTCTTCTCCTTCTCTTTCTCTGTCTGTCTGTCTGTCTGTCGGCCTGGCTGGCTGGCTGGCTGGCTTTCTCCCTCTTTCTCCTTTGTCTCTCCGTGTCTCTGTCTCTCTGCCACTCTTTTTCTCTCTCTGTGTCTCCTTCTGTCTCTCTCGGCCTCTCTTTCTCTGTCTCTCTCTGTCTCTCTTTTCCTCTCTCTGTGTCTCCTTCTGTCTCTCTCTGCCTCTCTGTCTCTCTCTCTCTCTCTCTCTCTCTCTCTCTCTCTCTCTCCCTCTCCCTCTTTTTTTACTATTGACACAGCCCTACTGGAAAACAGGTGGAGAACAAAAAGAAACGAGGAAAAGGACAAAACATAGGGCATGTAGGGACGACGTGCTGATATGCTGGGAGCAACTCAACCGACCAGAGGTCTTGGCGTCAGCGTTGCAACTAGGCATCGGAAAATGGGGGGGGGGTTGCACAAGAAAAACTGCAAAACAAACAGAAGCTAGAGAACACCACAAAAATAATAACTTGTGCGAAATAATGAGAAGAAAATAATGACGTCCAAAAGCGCTAAATGCGAAATTAAGAAAAAGGAAAATCATAAACCACATAGTGCTAAAGCTGCACCAAATCTCCCTCTCCCTCTCCCTCTCCCTCTCTCTCTCTCTCTCTCTCTCTCTCTCTCTCTCCCCTTTTGTACGGTGGTACTGGTAAGAATTTGAAATTTCTTCTCGCGTCAACCCTCGACGTTCTACCTTCTCCGACGAACCTACGCCGTTGGGGAAACACGGTAGTGGATCCGTACTGTAGTTTGTGCCGTGCCTGGGCCTGTACTTTGCGCCACGTGCTCGGCGCTTGTCGTGTAGCACTGGACCAGGGTTGTTACACCTGGAGGCACGACAACGTACTCGGGGTCATCGTCAGGAACATGCGTGAGGAGATTCGAATCCGCACTGCTGCAAACACCGTACAAACCGATAATTCAAATGAGCTTGACTTCATCTCGTTTTGCAAGGCGGGAGAGAAGCCAGTTCGCTTTCAGCCCAGACGAACGAATGTTACGACTGATCTCCTGTCAGCGGCCTCATGCGCTACATGCAAAACAGTCAAAATTGTCGTATGAAGCAAGATCAAACAACCAACAACAAATTCCCACTGTGAGTCGAACTGTACGACTGTCCAAGCCAGCTAATGAATCTGTACTGTACCTTCGTTCACGACTAACGGGTACTCGTTTGCTAACAGATTAGCAGCTAAACAGACGGGCACCCAGGTACTCGAATCACCCCTTTCACCCCTAGTACTATGTACGCATGTGTAGGAATGTACGTGATTGTACCGCTTTATGTATAGCCGGAGAGAGATGACATCGCGCACTTCTGATAGAGAACTAAAGATCGGTTTAGCACAATGGCTATTTTGTGAGTGACTGAATAGATGTCTACATTGGCGCAGTAAACATATGCTCTCGAGCACAGCACACAGAAACAACATCAAGACTTGCAGAGCGATCACAGCCGAAGTACTTACTGCAACTGAATCCGCTCTATTATAGTCACACCTTCGTCTGACGACAGAGACAATTCCTCTCCACAGGAACGTGCGCTCTCCGAATCAGAGGAGACTGATTCTGATTAACCGATCTCTCTTACGTCTTTTTTGGGCAATAGTAAAGTTGCATTTTGTTGAATCAATCGCTATTTTCGATTGTGAAGCGTGAGTTATATCGAGTGATTTGAACTGAAAAAAACGCCAAGTTTGGCTTGTCGGACGTAGTAACTAGATCATAAGTTTGATTTCCTACTGTACCTTCCACTGTTTATTGGACAACGAATGCCTACTGAGTCCAACATAATTACATCTTCCTCCCTTGTTGATTCTTGTGCCCTTGGTTCTTGCAGTTATATCTGACTATTGTGATCCAGTACAATCTCTTGACAATGGCATGGTTCTCACACATAATCAGTCGATTGGTGCCGCAGCAATCGTGTCCTGTAACACTGGCTACAACTTATCTGATGTCTCTTCAGTCGTTTGCTCTAGTGGTGGAAAGTGGAATCAAAATCCAGAGTGTCAGAGTAAGTGTTTGTGACCACTTTCACTCTATTGCTCATCATAGGACAACAGCAGGGCAAGGCTAATTTGTAGTAAATCTGCATTTCATGATGTGTGCAATCATCAGCCAAAGCACTCTCAGCACACTTGCTGGATCATCATGGGCAACTAAATTTCACATGTTATTTCTCTCTTTCTCTATCTCATTCACTCTCACTCTCATTATATCCATCTAGCTATTTGTCTCTCTTGCTCTCTCACTCTTTCTTTCTCTCTCTCTCTCTCTCTCTCTCTTGCCCTGTGTGTCTGTCTGTCTGTCTGTCTGTCTGTCTGTCTATCTGTCTGTCTGTCTGTCTGTCTGTCTGTCTGTCTGCCTGTCTGTCTGTCTGTCTGTCTGTTAGTCCGTCTGTCTGGCTTTCTCTCTCTTTCTCTTTTGTCCCTGTGTCTCTGTGTCTTTCTGCGTCTATTTTTCTCTCTCTGTGTCTGCTTCTGTCTCTCTTTGCCTCTCTCTCTCTCTGTCTCTCTGTCTCTTTTTCTCTCTCTGTGTCTCCTTCTGTCACTCTCTGTCTCTCTCGGTGTGTCTCTATATGTTTCTTTCTCTGTCTCTCTCTCTGTCTCTCTCTTTCTCTCTCTCTTCTCTCTCTCTCTCTCTCTAGCAAAAAAAAACTAGCAAACTGGTCGTATTTGTAGCTGCTCTTCCCTGTGAAGTACCAAGTAGTTGAGTGCTGATGAACAGTTCAAACTATCCAGCGAATTGCGTGATTAGCGGATGAAGCATGTGTGTGATCTCCACCCCACACGAGAGTGCTCAAATGCTACAGGAGCAGGAGCAAGATACTCGATCTGCGGACGAACTGTTTCGTCATTTGTGGACTCATCAGAGCAGCACAGAGAAAAGGATGCCGAACCTGATAGCAATGAAAAATAAATCTTCCAAAGCAATGTTAAAACCAAGCCCGAAAGTACCTTGCCAGAGTGCTCAAACTAACAAGTCAGTGAGCTCTGCATAACGCAAACAGCATAATAATATTAACTGGTTTGAGGGAAAGAGACATAGAATATAATTTTTTCTTATTGTTTCTTATCCACTATTGCTTCTTGCAGTTATCTCTGACTATTGTGATCCAGTACAATATCCTGACAATGGCATGGTTCTCACACATAATCAGTCCATTGGCGCCGTAGCAATCATGTCCTGTAACACTGGCTACAACTTATCGGATGTATCTTCAGTCGTTTGCTCTAGTGGTGGAAAGTGGAATCACAATCCAGAGTGTCAGAGTAAGTGTTTGTGACCACTTTCACTCTATATCCATCTAGCTATTCGTCTCTCTTGCTCTCTCACTCTTTCTTTCTCTCTCTCTCTCTCTCTCTCTCTCTCTCTCTCTCTCTCTCTCTCTCTCTCTCTCTCTCTCTCTCTCTCTCTGTCTTGCCCTGCCTGTCTTTCTTTCTCTTTCTCTTTCTCTGTCTGTCTGTCTGTCTGCATGTCTGTCTGTCTGTCTGTCTGTCTGTCTGTCTGTCTGTCTGTCTTTCTGTCTGTCTGTCTGTCTGTCTGTCTGTCTGTCTGTCTGTCTGTCTGTCTGTCTGTCTGTCTGTCTGTTAGTCCGTCTGTCTGGCTTTCTCTCTCTTTCTCTTTTGTTTCTGTGTCGCTGTGTCTCTCTGCGTCTATTTTTCTCTCTCTGTGTCTGCTTCTGTTTCTCTTTGCCTCTCTCTCTCTGTCTCTCTCTGTCTCTTTTTTTCCTCTCTCTGTGTCTCCTTCTGTCTCTCTTTGCCTCTCTCTCTGTCTCTCTCGGTGCGTCTCAATCTGTCTCTTTCTCTGTCTCTCTCGCTGTCTCTCTCTCTTTCTCTCTCTCTCTCTCTCTCTCTCTCTCTCTCTCTCTCTCTCTCTCTCTCTCTCTCTCTCTCTCTCTCTCTCTCTCTCCTTCTCTCTCTTTCTCTCTGTTTCATACGCGCCCACAGCAAACTAGCAAACTGATCGTATTTGTCGCTGCTCTTCCCTGTGAAGTACCAAGTAGTTGAGTGCTGATGAACAGTTCAAACTATGCAGCACATTCCGTGATTAGCGGATGAAGCATGTGTGTGATCTCCACCACACACGAGAGTGCTCACATGCTACAGAAGCAGGAGCATGATACTCGATCTGCGGACGAACTGTTTCGTCCTTCGTGGACTCATCAGAGCAGCACAGAGAAATTGATGCCGAACCTGATAGCAATGAAAAATAAATCTTCCAAAGCAATGTTAAAACCAAGCCCGAAAGTACCTTGCCAGAGTGGTCAAACTAACAAGTCAGTGAGCTCTGCATAACGCAAACAGCATATAATATTAACTGGTTTGAGGGAAAGAGACATAGAATATAATTTTTTCTTATTGTTTCTTATCCACTATTGCTTCTTGCAGTTATATCTGACTATTGTGATCCAGTACCAGCTCCTGACGACGGCATGGTTCTCACACATAATCAGTCCATTGGCGCCGTAGCAATCGTGTCTTGTAACACTGGCTACAACTTATCTGATGTCTCTTCAGTCGTTTGCACTAGTGGTGGAAAGTGGAATCAAAATCCAGAGTGTCAGAGTAAGTGTTTGTGACCACTTTCACTCTATTGCTCATCATAGGCCCACAGCAGGGCAAGGCTAATTTGTAGTAAATCTGCATTTCATGATGTGTGCAATCATCAGCCAAAGCACTCTCAACACACTGGCTGTATCATCATGGGCAACTACATTTCACCTGTTATTTCTCTCTTTCTCTATCTCATTCACTCTCACTCTCATTATATCTATCTGGCTATTCAACTCTCTCTCTCCCTCTACCTTCCTTTCTCTTCTCCTTGTCTTTCTCTTTCTCTGTCTGTCTTCCTGTCTGTCTGCCTGTCTGTCTGTCTGTCTGTCTGTCTGTCTGTCTGTCTGTCTGTCTATCTGTCTGTCTTTCTGTCTGTCTGTCGGTGTGTCTGTCTGTCTGTCTGTCTGTCTGTCTGGCTTTCTCCCTCTTTTTCTTTTGTCTCTCCGTGTCTCTGTCTCTCTGCCACTCTTTTTCTCTCTCTGGGTCTCCTTCTGTCTCTCTCTGCCTCTCTCTCTCTCTCTCTCTCTCTCTCTCTCTCTCTCTCTCTCTCTCTCTCTCTCTCTCTCTCTCTCTCTCTCTCTCTTTCTCTTTCTCTTTCTCTCTCTCTCTCTCTCTCTCTCTCTCTCTCTCTCTCTCTCCCTCTCCCTCTTTCTCTTTTTTCTTCTTTTTTTTTTTTTACTACTGACACAGCCCTACTGGAAAACAGGTGGAGAACAAAAAGAAACGAGGAAAAGGACAAAACATAGGGCATGTAGGGACGACGTGCTGATGCGCTGGGAGCAACTCAACCAACCAGAGGTCTCGGCGTCAGCGTTGTTACGACTGATCTCCTGTCAGCGGCCTCATGCGCTACATGCAAAACAGTCAAAATTGTCGTATGAAGCAAGATCAAACAACCAACAAAAAATTCCAACTATGAGTCGAACTGTACGACTGTCCAAGCCAGCTAATGAATCCGTACTGTACCTTCGTTCACGACTAACGGGTAATCGTTTGCTAACGGATCAGCAGCTAAACAGGCGGGCACCCAGGTACCTGAATCACCCCATTCACCCCTAATGCTATGTACGCATGTGTAGGAATGCACGTGCTTGTACCGCTTTATGTATAGCCGGAGAGAGATGACATCGCGCACTTCTAATAGAGAACTAAAGATCGGTTTAGCACAATGGCTGTTTTGTGAGTGACTGAATAGAGGTCGACATTAGAGAGGTTCTGCACAACGAAAATTCGAACGAAGTTTCGCGACAGGCCTTGCGAAAATGTGTACGAATTTTCGCACGAACTTTGTGTTCTGCACATTTTCGTAGTTTGCACGCGCCAAGTGCACCTACGACATGACCCAATCTCACGAAACTTCCTACGAAAGTTCATTTCGCGTTCCCTGCAAGTTTCGCCTCCAAAGTTGCGAAAGTTCGTGCGAAGTTTCTCACTATGTGACGTAGAGCGAAAGTTCGTACACATTTTCGTTTTGCAGAACCTCTCTATTTGTGCAGTAAACATATGCTTTCGAGCACAGCACACATAAACTACATCAAGACTTGCAGAGCGATCACAGCCGAGGTACTTACTGCAACTGAATCCGCTCTATTATAGTCACACCTTCGTCTGACGACAGAGACAATTCCTCTCCACAGGAACGTGCGCTCTCCGAATCAGAGGAGACTGATTCTGATTAACCGATCTCTCTTACGTCTTTTTTGGGCAATAACAAGTTGCATTTTGGTGAATCAATCGCTATTTTCGATTGTGAAGGGTGAGTTATATCGGGTGATTTGAACTAAAAAAAACGCCAAGTTTGGCTTGTCGGACGTAGTAACTAGATCATAAGTTTGATTTCCTACTGTACCTTCCACTGTTTATTGGACAACGAATGCCTACTGAGTCCAACATAATTACATCTTCCTCCCTTGTTGATTCTTGTGCCCTTGGTTCTTGCAGTTATATCTGACTATTGTGATCCAGTACAATCTCCTGACAATGGCATGGTTCTCACACATAATCAGTCGGTTGGCGCCGTAGCAATCGTGTCCTGTAACACTGGCTACAACTTATCTGATGTCTCTTCAGTCGTTTGCTCTAGTGGTGGAAAATGGAATCACAATCCAGAGTGTCAGAGTAAGTGTTTGTGACCACTTTCACTCTATTGCTCATCATAGGACCACAGCAGGGCAAGGCTAATTTGTAGTAAATCTGCATTTCATGATGAGTGCAATCATCAGCCAAAGCATTCTCAGCACACTGGCTGGATCATCATGGGCAACTACATTTCACATGTTTTTTTCTCTCTTTCTCTATCTCATTCACTCTCACTCTCATTATATCCTTCTAGCTATTCATCTCTCTTGCTCTCTCACTCTCTCTCTTTCTCTCTCTCTCCCTCCCCTGCCTATCTTTGTTTGTCTTTCTCTTTCTCTGTCTGTCTGTCTGTCTGTCTGTCTGGTTTTATCCCTCTTTCTCTTTTGTCTCTCTGTGTCTCTGTCTCTCTGCCTCTCTTTTCCTCTCTCTGTGTTTCCTTCTGTCTCTCTCGGCCTCTCTGTCTCTGTCTCTCTCTGTCTCTCTTTTCCTCTCTCTCTCTGTCTCCTTCTGTCTCTCTCTCTGCCTCTCTGTCTCTCTGTCCGTCTCTCTGTCCGTCCCTTTCTCTCTCTCTCTCTCTCTCTCTCTCTCTCTCTCTCTCTCTCTCTCTCTCTCTCTCCTGGGCCTGTACTACGCGCCACGTGCTTGGCGCTTGTCGCGTAGCGCTGGACCAGGGACGTTACACCTGGAAGCACGACAACGTACTCGGGGTCATCGTCAGGAACATGCGTGAGGAGATTCGAATCCGCACTGCTGCAAACACCGTACAAACCGAAAATTCAAATGACCTTGGCTTCATCTCGTTTTGCAAGGCGGGAGAGAAGCCAGTTCGCGTTCAGTCCAGACGGAAGTTGGTTACGAATGATCTCCGTTCAGCGGCCTCAGACTGGAAACTTCTTGTCGACTCAGTTAGTGCAAAGATTTCTTTCCCTAGCTGTGTTGCACTTACCACCCTAAGACCAGATATAGTTCTGTAGTCTACGAGTCGTAGGATTGTATTCTGGATGGAGTTGACAGTTTGTGCTGAGGACAGATTCAGTGTCAGTAACTCGCGGAAGGACAGGCGGTATGCGGATCTGGCCGATCAATGCCGAGCAAACGGGTGGCAGGTCGTTTCTTTTTCGGTTGAGGTAGGTGTGCGTGGTTTCATCCCGGACTCTCTTCGGAGGGCTCTGAAAGCGCTTGGGTTTTCTAATCGAAGAATAAAATTTATTTGTAATTTGTGCAGTAAGGCGTCTCTGCGAAGCAGCTACATCATCTGGTTGCTACGTCAACAAAAACACTGGTCGGAA
Source organism: Sycon ciliatum (assembly GCF_964019385.1). NCBI lineage: Eukaryota > Metazoa > Porifera > Calcarea > Leucosolenida > Sycettidae > Sycon > Sycon ciliatum. The sequence goes on along the minus strand of NC_088648.1, from coordinate 5,135,139 downwards.
GATCCACTTTTCTGAGGTACTGTATGTGGGGCTCCGTTTATTGAGGTGCGTTGAAATTTATTCTCTTTCTCTTATTATTTCTTTTCTATAATTTCACCATATGAGTTCCTATTAGTTGCTGTGAACACCTTGAGTGGAGAGCGCTTGCTCGAGCATTGAACCGGGTTCTTAATCCACCATACCCAGTTCGCAAGGCTGGGCGGGGTTGTGAGCAGGCTTTCATTTCATTTTTTCTTATTATTAATTTTCTTATTATTTCTGCTTTTCATCTCATTACAAAAATTCTGCGCATTTTTTCTCCGTCTGCGCTTAAAATCTAGACTGACAACTTGCTTGTTAAATCGTGCACCTGCTTTCAAGCGTAAAAACCCTGTTGTAGAGGTCTCAGTCCTCATTTGTTAGACTTACCTGTCTTTATGAATGTAACTTACTCTCTATCTCTCTCTCCCCGCCCCCCCCCCCTCTCTCTCTCTCTCTCACACACTCTCTCTCTCTCTTTCTCTCTCTCTCTCTCTCTCTCTCTCTCTCTCTCTTTCTCTCTCCATCTGTATTAATCTTGCCCACAGCAAACTAGCAAACTAGTTGTATTTGTAGCTGCTCTTCCATGTGAAGTACCAAGTAGTTGAGTTTTGATGAACAGTTCAAACTATCCAGCACATTCCGTGATTAGCGGATGAAGCATGTGCGTGATCTCCACCCCACACGAGAGTGCTCAAATACTACAAGAGCAGGAGCGAAATACTCGATCTGCGGATGAAACTGTTTGGTCCTTTGTGGACTCATCAGAGCAGCACAGAGAAAATGATGCCGAACCTGATAGCAATGAACAATAAATTTTCCAAAGCAATGTTAAAACCAAGCCCGAAAGTACCTTGCCAGAGTGCTCAAACTGACAAGTCAGTGAGCTCTGCATAACGCACACAGCATATAATGTATTATATTTTTTCTTATTGTTTCTTGTCCACTATTGCTTCTTGCAGTTATATCTGACTATTGTGATCCAGTAACAGCTCCTGACAACGGCATGGTTCTCACACATAATCAGTCGATTAGCGCCGTAGCAATCGTGTCTTGTAACACCGGCTACAACTTATCGGACGTATCTTCAGTCGTTTGCTCTAGCGGTGGAAAATGGAATCACAATCCAGAGTGTGAGAGTAAGTTTATGTGACCGCATTCATACTATTCCTCAAAGTGGAACAATTGTAGAACATTTTATAATAGCAATAAAGAGAACAAATTCTGCTGTCATCGCCACACTACAACGAAGTCATGAAAGTTTACCAAGATCGATTTTCTTGTCACATTCATCAGTGGAAAGTCGCGACTGAAGAGTAACAATGCTGAACAATGAATAAATATACATTCAATATTGTGTTACGAGAACAAAATATAGTGCTAAAATAGAATGCGGGAAGGTGAGACAATAGAACTGAAGTGAGAGCTAAGTGCAACGGAGGTACGGGGGTGCAACGGGGGGGGGGGGGGGGGGGGGGGTGAGAAACTAATTGTAACGCTAGAACTGTAGAGAAAAGCTGGTTTCTTGGAAATCTGTGTTTCTTGATAGATGAAATCATCAGTGAAAAGTACACTCACCACACTGGATTCATCATCCTGACCAACGAAATTAGTTACAGTGGACCTACCCTTATAACGATATTTGCGTCAAACCAAGAAATCTTGTTATAAGGGTAATATTGTTATAAGGGTAACTGGTACATTTCATACACATACGTCATAATGCATGGATTTTGTTCATTTTTTACACTCTTTATAGCAGAAAACTGACGTACATGCCCATTGTGTACACAGCAAGGTGCCTACTGGTGCCCCCATTGCACTTCATCATGTCCCAGCGACTTATCGAGTGAAGCTTGCCCTACCTTGATAGTGGGCTTTACATATCCCCTGCTAGATATTGTTATAAAAATGGAAAATGTCGATTGGTCAGCCCATTTTATATCGTTATAGGGGTAATATCGTTATAGCAATATTGTTATAGAGGTAAGGCATTGTATACACAAGTCAATGGAGTGATTTGGTTTGCCAGAAAAAATATCGTTATAAGGGTAATATCGTTATAGAGGTTATCGTTATAAGGGTAGGTCGACTGTATCTTTCTTCTTCCCATTTTCTCTCTCCTGTCTCTCCGCCTCTCTGTATCTCTGTCTCTGTCTCTCCCTCTCTCCCTTCCACTTTTTCTCTCTGTCTCTCTTTTCTATCCCACTCCAACATGCAGTTACATGAATTTGAATGATGTGGTTGCCTGTTTGGGTGTAAATGCGGGTACAAGTACACACACGGTATTCGTGTCAGTTACAAAGAGGACGCGACAGAGAACAAAGAACGCACAAGGTGGATACTTTGGTTTATCTCTTTGGAGCTGAAAATATTCTTTTGTTGGAATCCAAATCTCCCTCTTCTGTGTAGTGTCAATAGGTTAACAAATATGTAGGGCTCACTTCACCAGGAAAGGCTGTAATCGCTGAGATTCAAAGCGATACATTCCAAGGCGTACTAGTATTTTCAAGTGCCGGTAAAATCGTTTGACGAAGTCTTTGATGGTCAAGAGGTAGACGGTTGTTGAGGCAGGCAAGTCTTCCCTGTACCAGCACAAGTGCGCGTGCTTCCATTCTGTGAAGGAGAATCGTCGTTCTTCCGTATGTCGAAGCAAAACCATGGAGTTATTACTACGGCATTCTGGAGAGTGGCGGCGGAAATGGCTATCCTCAACATCGTGGCTCTCAAGCACAGCACACAGAAGCAACAGCGAGATTTGCAGAGCGATCACAGCCTAGTTATTTGCAGAGCGATCACAGCCGAGTTATTTGCTGCAACTGAATAAGCTCTATTATAGTCACACCTTCGTCTGACGACAGCGACAATTCCTCTCCACAAGACGCTGAGATCTCTGAATCAGAGGAGAGTGATTCAGACTAACCGATCTCTCTTACGTCCTTGTTGAGCAATAACAAGTTTCATTTTGGTGAGCAGATCTCTATTTTCGATTGTGAAGCGTGAGTTATTTCGAGTCATTTGAACTATAAAAATACGCGCCAAGTTTGGCTTGTCGGACGTAGTAATTAGATCATGAGTTTGACTTCCTACTGTACTTTCCACTGTTTATAGGACAACGAATGCCTACTGAGTCCAACATAATTACATCTTTCTCTCTTATTGAATCTTGTGCCCTTGGTTCTTGCAGTTATATCTGACTATTGTGATCCAGTACAATCTCCTGACAACGGCATGGTTCTCACACGTAATCAGTCGATTGGCGCCGTAGCAATCATATCTTGTTACACTGGCTACAACTTATCTAATGTCTCTTCGGTCGTTTGCTCTAGCGGTGGAAAATGGAACCACAATCCAGAGTGTTTGAGTAAGTGTTTGTGACCACTACTTTCACTCTGTTACTCATCATAGGACAACAGTAGGGCAAGGCTAATTTGTAGTAAATCTGTATTTCATGATGTGTGCAATTGTAGGATTCTCTTTCCTAGCACAAGATTCCCATTCTCAGGTTTCACCAGGCACTCAAATTGCTCATATCGATAGTATTATGATCGCACCAGAGCAGTTCAGGACAAGACAAAAGGGGAACGGTTGACTTCAAGATCAAAGCTAGAACGACAGAGAAGCTCAGCAGCACAACGGAAAAGCATGCGCGGCTGATACAAACTTAGAGTAGAGGAGTAGAAAGATAATGATCTATCACGTGAGGTAGCTCACTAGTACGGATATCACAGATAGTAAAACTTGTCATAGAGGAGAAGAGAAAGAAAAGCAAGAAACATGTGAGTATGCGCGCAGCTTACAAGGCCAGCGATTCGTCACGTGGACAGGAGCAGGAAATACGAAATACAAATGTAAGAAATAACAATCGTCATGCAATGACTACAGTAATACTCAAGTAATCATTGGCCTATACTACACAATTCCCCTCCTCTCACCATTCACGGCCTCGTGAATAATAGGCAAGCAGGGCAAAACAATTAAAGTTATAATATAGAAGAAGAAACAATTACGGGTATACAATGACCTTACTACAAAACATAGTCACCATATCTCGCAGTAACAGTGCGGATCCGGCCTGATCGACGCACTAATACTGAAGTAGCAATAGGGAGGAGGTAGAGGTGATACGGCAACATGCGGCGACAACGGAGGCGTACTCGGCACAGAGTCATCGGCATCATGTGGCACAACAGGGACAAAGTCATTAGCTGACAAACTCACTGGGTCGGGGAGATCATTGACAGAAGACGGTAAGGTAACTGGGCACGATAAAGTAACTGGCTTCAAGCGATTGAAGTGAACAGTACGTTCCACTCCATTCAGCAATAGCGTGTATGATGTCGGACCATGAACACACACAATAGTATGTGGATCAGACCAGAAACGATAAAATTTACGGTGCTCGCCAGCACGGATAACTGGATCATGAAGATATACTTGCTGACCGACAACATAAGGCTCACCATGACCGCGACGGTGATAGAACTGTTCTTGAGACGCATGAGCAAGATCAGCATTATGACGGGCTTCAACGTGAATATTCCGCAGAGAATTGTCGAGACTACGGACATAGGTATGCATATCAGTGGAAGGTGGCGAAGGTAATTTGAACACAATATCAGCTGGTAACCGGACATCCGCACCATACAGAAGGCGCGCTGGACTGAATCCAGTGGACTTATGCACTGCAGCACGATATGACAACAAGACGAGAGGGAACGTTGCATCCCACTCCGTACTGGTTGGAGTAATGTGGGCACGCAGAAGACCTAGGAGAGTGCGGTTGACGCGCTCCACCAGACCATCGCCAGAAGGATGATACGGTGTGGTTTGCGTCTTCCGGATACCAAGGAGACGGCAGATATCCGGAGATACTTATGGCCCTGTGACGTTTCAGGCAGAGGACCTACAATGTCCAAGGCAACAATTTCGAACGGATAACCGGCAATAATTGGCTGAAGTGGTGCATGGTTTGTTTGATTCTTCGCTCGAATCTGTGCACAGGTGTGACAGCATCGAACAAATTCGGTGATGTCAGAAGCCATTCCAACCCAGTAGAAACGCAGACGAGCTTGAGACAGGGTTTTCTCCACACCAGGATGGTTAGCAGTAGGAAGAGAATGTACGGCGATCATGGCTCGCTCCTGAAGTGAGCATGGTACGACCAGACGGGGTGACTCACCAACGTGGTCTTGATCCTCAAAAGGAGGCAGTACATACAAGACGGAATCCAATGATGCAAAGACAACTGATCAATCTGTGACCAGATAATCTTGACAGTTCGACTAACACCAGAAATGTCATCAGAGCGTTGAGCATCAGCTATAGCAGCACAGTGGCGGATCCAGGATCCGAAACAAGGGGGGGGGCACACTACAGGCTCAATGGAACAAGTTTACTTTTACAATGACTTTTGTGATACTCGAACATGTAAATGTATGGGCACTATTGGTATAATATAACAATCAGCAATTGTACCAACCAAACGGAAAAAGACCTGTTTTATGATGTTTGTGATGTTTTATGAATTGATGTAATTATTTAGTTCAAGTTGTATAGTTAAATGATTAATTTCTAATGCTGGTATGCAAGTGTGAAATACTCGTACTATTAGTTCAGCTATCAGCAGTGATTGCGTTGGAAAGCAGCATACGCCTGGGCTTCATCCGTGCAAACCGGTCGATGACGGCATCCACATCAAGGGCGATGTCCTTATGGACGAAGAGTAGAATCAGGTCGTTGAGACGCTGATTGCCCATGGTGCTGCGCAACTTGGTCTTGATGTAGCCAAGTGCGGAGTTGCTGCGCTCAACAGTTGCTGTTGTGACCGGTGCAACAAGCAGAATCGTCAAAATACGCTGGACATTTGGGAACGAGACGCCAACGAACGCCAAGGCAAGTGAAGTTTGCAAGGCAAGGACAGGAAAATCTACGCATTGCCATGCGAAGTTTTGGACTGTGTACTTGCACTTGTACCGTCTTAGTTTTCGTAGTACGAGTACAGTGCAGTACTAGACCAAAACCGTAGTTCTGGTGCGCACGGATCGCGGATCGCGGAATACAGATCGACGCGACGAGAGTTGACAGTTCACAAGTTCAGTACACGCGTACCGCGTATCGATCTACGGACCCGGTGAACCAGTGCATGAATGTGTACAGTGCATGCAGTACAGCGACTGGGTCTTGTCATCTACACAGGAAGTGCGCGCGAGCTCGGTTTCGATCGAGATCAGTAAAAAAAAAAAGTCGGTCGGCGCTTTTGAAGGGGGGTCACGTGCCCCCTTCGCCCCCCCCCCCCCCCCCCCCCTCTAAATCCGCCACTGGCAGCAGATGATAGATCATTCAGCTCAACGGTGGCACCACTGGATGTAGCCGGCGCAGCATCTCGCGGCGGCGGAGCCGGAGCAGCATCTTGCGGCGGCGTTGGTGCCAGTGGCGGAGACTCACTGTGCACATGTGCTTCAGGTTTGGCTAACAAGCGCGACAGACCATCAGCATTCAGATGTTGGCGACCTGGACGGTGGACGACTCGGAATTCATATTCGGATAAACAGTCAAGCCAACGTGCTTTCCGTCCACGGGGTTCCTTCAGGTTCCGGAGTGCAGTCAACGCAGTATTGTCCGTCCTGGCAACAAATGGTCGTGCCAACAAGTAGTGCCTGAAATACTCCGCAAACTAGACCAGCGCAAGGGCCTTACGATCGCTAGCATCGTAGTTGCGCTCAGCTTTCATCAGTACATGGCTGCTGTATGCGATTGGTCGCTCAGTTCCATCCTGGACCTGGCTGAGGACCGCACCAATCGACACATTGCTCACATCGGTGTCCAGAATGAATGCACCCGCTGAATCTTCAAACTGGGGGCACGCCATCACCGGCGCACTGGTAAGCGAACGCTTCAGCACCTGGAATGCCGTTTCGCAAGCTTTCTCCCATGCAAAGGGAGCATTCTTGCCTGCCAGAGCAGTCAGCGGAGCAGCACGCTGGGCGAACCCGCGGATGAAGCGGCGATGATATCCGGCGAAGCCAAGGAACTTGTGGACAGCTCTGACAGATTTCGGAGTCTTCCAGTTCCTGACCGCAATGAGTTTGTCCTCATCCGGGGATATGCCCTCCGCTGACACGCGGTGTCCTAAGAAAGTGACCTCCTCTTGGAAGAAGGAGCATTTCTTCAGATTGAACCGCTGCCCAGCGGACCGAACTCGCGCGAACACGGGCAGCAGAATCTGGAAGTGGCCAGACAGCAATTCGCTGCCATTCAGGACATCATCCAGTCTCTCCGGAGGCGTGGGTTCGAATCCCACTGCTGCCACCAATGTAGGATTCCCTTTCCTAAGACAAGATTCCCATTCTCAGGCTTCACCAGGCACTCAAATTGCTCATATCGATAGTAAAATTTGTCATAGAGGAGAAGAGAAAGCAAGGAGCACGTGAGCATGAGCGCGGCTTACAAGGCCAGCGATTCGTCACGTGGACAGGAGCAGGAAATACGAAATTCAAATGTACGATTACAGTAGTACTCAAGTAATCATTGGCCTATTCTACACAATCATCAGCTTAAAGCACTCTTAGCACATTGGCTGGATCATCATGGGCAACTACATTTCATATGTTTTTCTCTCTTTTTCTGTATCATTCACTCTCACTCTTATCCTATCTATCTAGTTCTTCATCTATCTTGCTCTGTCTCTCCCTTTCTCTCTCTCTCTCTCTCCCTCTCTCTCTCTCTCTCTCTTTCTCTCTCTCTCTCTCTCTCTCTCTCTCTCTCTCTCTATCTATCTATCTATCTCTATCTCTATCTCTGTCTGTCTGTCTGTCTGTCTGTCTGTCTGTCTGTCTGTCTGTCTGTCTGTCTGTCTGTCTGTCTGTCTGTCTGTCTGTCTTTCTGTCTATCTGTATATCTACCTATCTATCTATCTATCTATCTTTCTCTCTCTCCCTCTCCCTCTCTCTTTCTCCCTCTCTCTTCCCCTCTTTCTCTCTCTCTCTTTCCCTCTCTCTCTCTCTCTCTCTCTCTCTCTCTCTCTCTCTCTCTCTCTCTCTCTCTCTCTCTCTCTCTCTCTCTCTCTCTCTCTCTCTCTCTCTCTCTCTCTCTCTCTCTCTCTCTCCCTCTCTCTCTTTCTCATTCTCTCTCTATCATTCTCTCTCTCTCTCTCTCTGCTCTCTCTCTCTCTCTCTCTCTCTCTCTCTCTCTCTCTCTCTCTCTCTCTCTCTCTCTCTCTCTCTCTCTCTCTCTCTCTCTCTCTCTCTCTCTCTCTCTCTCGAAGTATCTATCTTTCTGTTTTCTATTTCCTCGCTGTGTGTCTCTGTCTCTAGCTTTCTCTCTTAGTATAAATCTTTATCCCTCTCCTGTCCACCAGTCTCTATCCCTCTCTATCTCTCCCTATCTCTCTGTCTCTCCCTCTCCCCCCCCCCCCCCTCCCTCCCTCCCTCCCTCTCCCTCACTTTTCATCTCTGTTTCCCTCTCTTCCTCTCTGTGTCTCTCTTTCTGTCTCTCTGTCTCTCTGTCTCTCTGTCTCTCTGTCTCTCTGTCTCTCTGTCTCTCTGTCTCTCTGTCTCTCTATATCTCCGTCTCTCTGTCTCTCTGTCTCTCTGTCTCTCTGTCTCTCTCTCTCTCTCTCTCTCTCTCTCTCTCTCTCTCTCTCTCTCTCTATCTCTGTCTCTCTCTCTAGGCTCTCTCTCTCTCTCTATCTCTCTCTCTCTCTCTCTATCTCTCTTTATCTCTCTCTCTCTCTCTCTCTCTCTCTTTCTTTCTTTTTTCTTTCTCTCCAAACCCCACACGCAGCAAACTAGTTGTAATTCTAGCTGCTCTTCCATGTGAAGTACCAAGTAGTTGTGTGCCGATGCACAGCTCAAACTATTTAGCACATTCCGTGATTACCGGAAGAAGCATGTGTGTGATCTCCATCCCACACAAGAGCGCTTAACTGCGACAAGAGCAGGAGTGAAGTACTCAATCAGAACTGTTTCGTCCTTTGTGGACTCATCAGAGCAGTGCAGAAAAAATGAGGCCGAACCAAATAGCATTGAAAATTAAATTTTCCAATACAGGTCCTCCCTCATTATAACGAGTCCGGTTAGAACATAAACCCCTTAGTAAATAGAAATCTGAAACCCCCTGGCGAAACATGGTCTATACAACTGTTTACAGGTCCGGTTACAACATAATCCGTTAGTACATAAAATCCGTTATAACGACCTTTTGCCCAGGTCCCTGGAGTGCCAAACCCTCAGTATAAGACAATATTGACCATGCAGGACCAAGGCCAAACCACGTTGGATAAAGCCGAAAGAGGAAACGCATTATGTTTATGTATTCGTGAATATGGACGATCGTTTGCATCCAAGGAAGAGTTATGTTGGAGATTTTCAATTATCTTATAACGAGTTGAAGCATCGATAATTTATGTTGTTTCGAGGGTAGCCCCGGTAAGTACGAAGTAGTGCCTATTTCACCTTTAGCTGCAAGTCCTGCTACAAGATAAGTCTCGTTATAAGATAACTTTTTCGATGGCCCAGAGTTTATCTACTAACGAGGGAGGACCTGTACCATAATTATTTAAAGCAGGTCCGAACGCACCTTGCCAGAGTGCTCAAACTTGAAAGTCACTGAACTCTCCATAACACACGCAACAAAGGCACCACCCCACACGAGAGTGCTCAACTGCTACAAGAGCAGGAGCAAAATACTCGATCTCCGGACACCGCTGTTTCGTCCTTTGTGGACTCATCCGTGCAGCACAGAGAAAATGAGGCCGAACCTGATAGAAATGAAAAAGTATATTTTCCAAAGCTATATTTAAACCGGGCCCGAATGTACCTTGCCAGAGTAACCTTGCCAGAGTGCTAAGGGAAAAAAATGGAGGCTTATCCAATTTCGAAACGAATGCCTTCTGAGTCCACCATAATTATATCTTTCTCTCTTATTGATTCTTGTGCCCTTGGTTCTTGCAGTTATATCTGACTATTGTGATCCAGTACAATCTCCTGACAACGGCATGGTTCTCAGACATAATCAGTCCATTGGCGCCGTAGCAATCGTGTATTGTAACACTGGCTACAACTTATCTGATGCATCTTCAGTCGTTTGCTCTAGCGGTGGAAAATGGAATCACAATCCAGAGTGTTTGAGTAAGTGTTTGTGACCACTTTCACTCTATTGCTCATCATAGGACAACAGCAGGGCAAAGCTAATTTGTAGTAAATCTGTATTTCATGATGTGTGCAATCATCAGCCAAAGCACTCTCAGCACACTGGCTGGATCATCATGGGCAACTACATTTCACATGTTTTTTCTCTCTTTCTCTATCTCATTCACTCTCACTCTTATCCTATCTATCTAGTTACACAAAGGCACACGATGAAAACCTTGGCAAATTAATTCCGTTGTTTGCCAAGGTTTTCATTGTGTGCCTTTATATACGCCGCTCTGCCTGAATCAGGCATTGAGCACTCTTGCAGAACCAAAGCATATTGCCTCTGTGTATCTATCAAGTTATTCACCTCTCTTGTTCTCTATCTAGTTATTCACCTCTCTTGTTCTCTATCTCTCTCTACTTCTCTCTTTCTCTCTCTCTCTCTCTCTCTCTCTCTCTCTACTTCTGTCTCTCTCTGTTTCTCTCTGTCTTTGTCTCTGTCTATTTATCTATCTATCTATCTGTATAGCCATGGCCAGCAATCGAGGAAATCTGGGAGTTGTAATTTGCGTACTTCTCCGAGGTGTGATCTTTGGCCTGGGCCAAGCACAGGCAGAAGCCCTCTGCCGAAAAAAAACCCTGTGGCCAATACGAGAAAAATAATTACAGGCACGGGGATCAGATACAGAGAGATCAAAGTTTAGCTGCTTGCTGAGGCAGTAGCGATGGCAATAGGGAGTTTGTCACATAGGCTGGGCACAATGGAGCTATAGATGTGCTGAGCAATGTGAGCAAGTACCTACGGAAGAGATGACAAGTGGTAGGATGTTTGCTTTGAAATCTCGTCTGGGGTTGATTTGCCGGAGGCTGAGTGGAATGCTATTAAAGAGATCAAGAGAAGCATAGATAGGGGGTCCCTTAGCCGGTTTGTACGTGTTGTGGGTAGCTCAAAGGTTCGGGGAACCTGAGCATGCGAATGGGTTGTATTCGGGGTAGGTGAATTGCAAGAAGGTGTGGTGGTGCATATATATGATGCAGGCTATGTGCAAGAAGGATATGGGACAGGGTACGGCGGCTGCTGAGTGATGGCCATTTGAGTCGGTGCAGCAGCACGGAGTGGGTTCTGTGTTCAAAGAGGGGGAGATGCAAACAGAGGCGAGCGGCACGCCGTTGGATGGGCTCAAGCCGGTCGTTCAGGGTTGCGGGGAGGGGTTAGAAGACGGTGCAAGCATACTGTTGTTGTTTAATACTTCGATGTAATCTTTGTAGCTAGCCAAAGTTAGTTGCTGTTTTGAGCAGAAACACTGAAAATTGACTAATTAATGCATAACTTCTACTCATGTACTCATGAACTCAAGCATGAAGCTTCACTTATTTTTGCTGTTTTCTGGAATGGATGTTGCTCTGCGGCCCTTGGTCAACATTACCCGCACCCGTGGAGCATCTGAATAGGACTACTAGCATGTCTTGTTACCGGTTTGAAAGTGGACAGACGACTTCCGTGCCTTGAAAAAGGAGTAGAGAGCGACAAAGGTACATAATGTAGCTGATTAAAGAGTATTCCTCTTACATTGACAAGACAAGAAACTGATTCTCAGACAAACGTCCGCGTGGCGGTGGTCGTACAGTTTTCCTGTGGATGTTTTAGTCGTTTCATTTCGTTCCAATATCAGTATTGTAATGGTGAAGTGGACGGAATAGTTGTCTTCTTAAAGGCTTTGTTCGGCCGACTTTGTTTCGTCCTCGATGAAAAGTGATGTTGAAAAACGGTCAATTTGCAAAATATATTAATTTTCAATATACGCGATGACATGAGATTGCTGGCTACGCTATGCTATCTATTTATCTATCTCTCTCTCTCTCTCTCCCTCTCTCTCTCTCTCCCTCTCTCTCTCTCTCTCTCTCTCTCTCTCTCTCTCTCACTCTCTCTCCCTCTCTCTCTCTGTCTCTCTCTCTCTGTCTCTGTCTCTCTCTCGTTCTCTCTCTCTCTCTCTCTCTCTCTCTCTATGTCTCTCTCTCTCTCTCTCTCTCTCTCTCTCTCTCTCTCTCTCTCTCTCTCTCTCTCTCTCTCGATGTATCTGTCTCTGTCTCTGTCTCTCTGTTTTCTATTTCCTCGCTGCGTGTCTCTGTCTCTAGCTTTCTCTCTTAGTATGTTATGTACCAACCATTGATCAAACATCATCAAGTCATTATTGTTATTGGAAAAAGCCTTGGAAGAAGACCAGACTAAAAAGGAACAAGAAGCTCTTGTGCGCATGCGCAATACATAGATAGTGAAGTAGTGCAGAGTAGTAACATTAGTACTACAGAGAGAGACACCACAATTCCTCCCCCTTAAAAAAAACAAGCAAAAAAAACAAAAAAAAACAAAAAAAATATAATTTATCGTTCATGCACAAAGTAGTACTAGTGTAATATGAAATGTCAGTAATCTACTTGTGATACAGATACTGACTGTATTAATAGATATCTATGTTCGCAGATGGGGTATATACGGTAATAATTATGTCAACTACAATACACAGTGTTCCAAGGTTAGAAATCATGTCAGTCGACATAATTAACAATCGATCTATCATAATGTCCCAATATTGAAAAAGTCCATCAGCGTGTCATAATCAGTCCACCAGTCTATCAGGCAATCCTAGACTCACTGGGAAGCAATCAGTCTGCCAGGTGGATGTGACTGACGCGAAGAACGACGCACAGCGATCGTAACAGACTTACCACTGCTGGACGACTTACTACTCTGATCTGTCTCAGGTAGTGTATCTTGCGTCAGAATCTGTTCAGATCCAGTCAGTTGAGCAGCGCACTGTGGAGTTGGCACTTGTAGACTTGACTCCTTGCTGCTGTTAGCTGGTTGACTTGACTCCTTGCTGCTGTTAGCTGGTGTAGACTCGCGACACTGTCCACTGAAACTTCCATTCACGTTGAGAGAAGCATGGCGAGTATCCGGTAGTTGCGGTGGTTGTTCACCCTTGTCGGTAGCAAACATGCTAGCTGGTAGAGCGCGTGGTCGGATCTGGTTACGGTGTCTCTTCCAAACACTGTCTCCAACTTGCACCTGGTAATTGTACGAACTCAGAGTTGACAACACAATACCAGGAATCCATTTGCTACCATGACGCCCAAAGTTCAAAACAAATACTGTCTGACCATTTGTGAACTCGGGTTGTTCATTTAGCGATTCTTCAAAACGCTCCACACTACGCTTGGTTTCGGAGGGGCGTAACACATCGTAACGGGTACGGGGTTGGCGGTTAAACATAAGCTCCGCTGGAGTTTTTCCATTTGCCAACGGTGTCGTGCGATGCGACAGTAAGAAACGGCACAACTTTGTGTTGAGCGTTTCATCACACCGATCCACGGTCATTAACTTCATCTTCTCTTTGAAGTACCCAACATAGCGTTCAGCTAGCCCATTAGTAGCTGGGTGTCCAGGCGCTGTTTTCGTGTGATGAATGCCATTTTCACGCACAAAGCGTTGGAACGATTCGCTGGTGAACTGACTGCCATTATCAGACACCAAATGCTCGGGTAAACCGAAAATCGCAAACAAGTGCCGTAGTGCCTCAATGACGCCATTGGTCGTAGCATGAGTCATTGGGACGATATCTAAGAACTTGGTGTGAGCATCGATAATTACCAGAAACATTTTACCCAAGTAAGGTCCAGCAAAATCCAGGTGGATTCGACGCCATGGTCCTGAAGGCCAAGTCCAGGTTCCGCAAGATTTCGGTGGTGAGCGAGCATTTGCCTGGCAAATATCACACATTTTCACAGTTTCTTCCAATTGGTTGTCAAGATTTGGCCACCACAGGTATTTCCGCGCCACTCTTTTCATACGGACTATGCCCATGTGCTCTGAGTGTAGATCACCCAACAGAACATTCTGAAGTGAACTCGGAATCACTACTCTATCATTCCAAAGTAGTACATCACCCTCCACTGTCAGTTCAAACCTTCGAGCGAAGTACGGTAACAATTCAGTGGGGACACTTACAGGCCATGCCTTCCGAGTGTAGGTTAGTACCTTGCCAAGTAATGGATCACCCTTTGTTTCTTGTGCCACGAGATCTGCATTTGCAATGCCCTCCTCTGAGATTAAAAGAACGTGCCCAGTCACCATTTCAGCTTCAGTTGGCACTCCTTCGACTGGACTACGAGACAGGAAATCTGCAATGTGGTTGCTTTTCCCAGGAATGTGAGTGATTTTGAAACGATATGCGATCAGTGACAATCTCCATTTCTTTAACCGATTTGACAGCATTGTAGGGACTGGTTTGGATGGATCCAGAATTGAGAGAAGCGGTTTGTGATCCGTTCGAATTTCGAACTCACGACCCAACAAATACTGTTGAAATTTGTTTGTCCCAAAGACAATTGCTAATGCTTCCCGTTCGATTTGAGAGTAATTTTGTTCCGCTTTCGTGAGTATTCGAGACTTGAATGCGATAGGTCGCAGCACCCCTCTCTTATCCGGTTGTAATAAAACGGCTCCAAGACCCTTTCCGGAAGCATCCGTTTGCAAGATTAGTTCTCTTTCCTGGTAGTAATTTGCCAATACGTGATCCGACGTTAATATTTCTTTCACCTTGCGGAAAGCTTCATTTTCTCGTTGGTCCCAGTGCCATTTCACATCCTTTTTCAGCAAGGTGTACAATGGGGCCATTATGTCGGCAAAATTCGGTATGTACGCACTGAGATAGGTAGCGGACCCAATAAATGATTGGAGTTCTGCGACACCTGCAGGTGGTTTCGCATTTCGTAGAGCTGACACTTTTTCTGAAGTGGGGGACATTCCGCTTCCAGAAAATCGGTGTCCAAGATAGGTAACTGAATCTTCCATTATTCGCACCTTGTCTGGTCTAAGTTTCAGCCCAACTTCCTGCAGACGTTTGAGTACCCTTTCCAGATTTGCCATATGTTCGTTTTCATTAGCACCCGTAATCAAGATATCGTCAATGTACACCATGCAGCCTGGTAGATCCGCAAGAACATGTTCGATAGTTCGTTGAAAGATTGACACAGCCGAGTTTATGCCGAACGGTAATCTCGTATACTCAAACAGACCTCTGTGAGTAGAGATGGTAGTGAAAGCTCGGCTTCCCTCATCTAGCTCTAGCTGATGATAGGCTTGTGATAAGTCCAATTTCGTGAACTTACAGCCCCCTGCCAATTTTTCACGTAGCTCTTCAAGTGTTGGCAATGGATAGTGTTCACAATCCGAGTGCTTGTTTACTGTTAACGAGTAATCGCCACACAGTCGTATTTTGCCATTTGGTTTTTCTACTGGTACCGTTGGTGATGCCCATTTAGCATGATCTACTTTCTTGAGCACTCCGTCTTTCACCAGTGCATCCAGTGACTCTTCGTATCTTTGCTTTACCGAAAAGGGTACTGGCCGTGCCTTGCAAAACACTGGATTTGATTCATCCACATGCAGAGTGATCTGCGTTGTATTCAATTTGCCAATTTCCTCAGTGTCGAACAGTTCTGGGAATCGCTCAATCAGATCCTGTACGCGCACATGGTTTACTCGCTGACGCCTGTTTTCTTCTTGCTCAATGAACAGGTGCCATGGCATTTTAAACCTTGACAACATGTCTCGACCCAGCAGGGATGGACCATTCGATACAACACGTACAAGTACAGGTTGACAGTCACCCTCGATAGTGATAGGTAGTGACATCTCACCCAGACATTCAATAGATTGACCAGTATAACCTTGCATTCGTATAGTAGATTTTTCCAGCCTTTCGCAATTTCCGTTTGCGTGCACAAAATCATTTTCACTCAAGATCGTTACGGGACTCCCTGTATCTACTTCCATATTCACAGATGCCCCATTTACATCTACGTCAATTTTGAAAGGACCCACTTTCGAGTATGCATTTCCATTCACGTAGTAAAGAGACAGAGGCACAGACACAGGTTCGATCTCACCGGTTTCCTGGTCGTCATATTCGGTCTGGACGAACTTCACGGCTCGGGCTTTTTTCTTCTTGCAAGCTCTCTCGATATGGCCAACGATCTTGCAGTACCTGCACTCAGTTTGTTTGAAGTAACAGTCGGCGGCTTTGTGACCAGGTTTGTCACAACGGAAACATTTCTCGGCGTTGGTGCTGGCTGCTGACCTCATTCTCTCACTTCTCTGAGCGCTGTCTCCGGGACGTCTCGACTTCACTGCATGCACTGTCGTTGCAGGTTCAAATCTTGCAGCATCCTTGTACGCTGTCTCGTACAACGTAGCTCTCTCCACTGTGGTGGCGTACGTGTCCGAATCCTCAGCCTTGCTGAGAATCTCCTTGGTCATGGCGTGTGAAACCAAACCCTTTACAAAATTGTCGCGCAAGGCGCGGTCCAGATGATCTCCGAACTTGCAGTCAACAGCGAGCCCGTTCAGTCTAGCTGAAAATTCAACAATTCTCTCTCCCTCCTTCTGCTCTGCTTGATTGAATTGATGCGTCGCAGCAACAGCACTCACAGGAGGTCGATAGAAAGTGGTCAGGATTTTGACAATGTCGTTGTACTTCTTGCTTCCAGGTTTGTTCGGAAGACACAAATTCTTTAAATTCGTATACGCGCTGGCTGACAGCTGGGAGATGAGTACTGCAGCCTTTCTCTTATCCGCAGCATCCTTCTGTGCAGCATTTGCAGAGCTGGCCAACTGCCCAATGTCATTTGCGATAAAAAAGAACTCTAGACGTTCCGCATACTCCTCGAAATCTCCAGTATCAAATACTTCTAACTTTGCCTGTTTGGCCATCCTTTTACTTCGTCGCCAAATTGTTATGTACCAACCATTGATCAAACATCATCAAGTCATTATTGTTATTGGAAAAAGCCTTGGAAGAAGACCAGACTAAAAAGGAACAAGAAGCTCTTGTGCGCATGCGCAATACATAGATAGTGAAGTAGTGCAGAGTAGTAACATTAGTACTACAGAGAGAGACACCACAAGTATAAATCTCTGTCTTTCTCCTGTCTACCAGTCTCTGTCCCTATCTATCTCTTCCTCTCTCTCTGTCTCTCTCTCTCCCCCCCCCCCTCCCTCCCTCCCTCTCCCTCACTCTTCATCTCTGTTTCCCTCTCTCCCTCTCTGTGTCTCTCTTTCTGTCTCCCTGTCTCTCTGTCTCTCTGTTTCTCTGTCTCTCTGTCTCTCTGTCTCTCTGTCTCTCTATCTCTCTATATCTCCGTCTCTCTGTCTCTCTGTCTCTCTGTCTCTCTGTCTCTCTGTCTCTCTGTCTCTCTCTCTGTCTCTCTCTCTCTCTCTCTCTCTGTCTCTCTCTCTCTCTGTCTCTCTCTCTCTCTTTCTCTCTCTCTCTCTCTCTCTCTCTCTCTCTCTCTCTCTCTCTCCCTCTCTAGGCTCTCTATCTCTCTATCTCTCTCTCTCCCTCTCTCTCTCTCTCTCTCTCTCTCTCTCTCTCTCTTTCTTTTTTCTTTCTCTCCAAACCCCACACGCAGCAAACTAGTTGTAATTCTAGCTGCTCTTCCATGTGAAGTACCAAGTAGTTGTGTGCCGATGCACAGCTCAAACTATTTAGCACATTCCGTGATTACCGGAAGAAGCATGTGTGTGATCTCCACCCCACACAAGAGCGCTTAACTGCGACAAGAGCAGGAGTGAAGTACTCAATCAGAACTGTTTCGTCCTTTGTGGACTCATCAGAGCAGTGCAGAAAAAATGAGGCCGAACCAAATAGCATTGAAAATTAAATTTTCCCGTGAATACCATAACTATTTAAAGCAGGCCCGAACGCACCTTGCCAGAGTGCTCAAATTTGCAAGTCACTGAACTCTCCATAAAGCAAGCACCAAAGGCACCACCCCACACGAGAGTGCTCAACTGCTACAAGAGCAGGAGCAAAATACTCGATTTCCGGACACCGCTGTTTCGTCCTTTGTGGACTCATCCGTGCAGCACAGAGAAAATGAGACCGAACCTGATAGAAATGAAAAAGTATATTTTCCAAAGCTATATTTAAACCAGGCCCGAATGTACCTTGCCAGAGTAACCTTGCCAGAGTGCTAAGGGAAAAAATGGAGGCTTATCCAATTTCGAAACGAATGCCTACTGAGTCCACCATAGTTATATCTTTCTCTCTTATTGATTCTTGTGCCCTTGGTTCCTGCAGTTATACCTGACTATTGTGCTCCATTACAATCTCCTGACAATGGCATGGTTCTCACACATA
This sequence comes from Sycon ciliatum, assembly GCF_964019385.1. NCBI lineage: Eukaryota > Metazoa > Porifera > Calcarea > Leucosolenida > Sycettidae > Sycon > Sycon ciliatum. Next base: position 5,116,784 of record NC_088648.1, on the reverse strand, counting down.
ACCAGTCGATTGGCGCTGTAGCAATCATATCTTGTTACACTGGCTACAGCTTATCGGATGGCTCTTCAGTCGTTTGCTCTAGCGGTGGAAAATGGAATCACAATCCAGAGTGTCAGAGTAAGTGTTTGTGACCACTTTCACTCTATTGCTCATCATAGGACAACAGCAGGGCAAGGCTAATTTGTAGTAAATCTGCATTTAATGATGTGTGCAATCATCAGCCAAAGCACTCTCAGCACACTGGCTGGATCATCATGGGCAACTACATTTCACATGTTATTTCTCTCTTTCTCTATCTCATTCACTCTCGCTCTTATCCTATCTGTCTAGTTATTCACCTCTCTTGTTCTCTATCTCTCTCTATCTCTATCTCTCTTTCTCTCTCTTCCTCTCTCTCTCTCTCTCTCTCTCTCTCTCTCTCTCTCTCTCTCTCTCTCTCTCTCTCTCTCTCTCTCTCTCTCCACTTCTGTCTCTCTCTCTGTGTATCTCTCTGTCTCTGTCACTGTCTCTCTCTATTTATCTATCTATCTATCTATCTGTCTAGCCATGGCCAGCAATCGAGGACATCTGGGAGTTGTAATTTTCGTACTTCTTCGAGGTGTGATCTTTGGCCTGGGCCAAGCACAAGCAGAAGCCTTCTACCGAAAAAAACTGAAGAAAATGGTTGTTTGAAATCTTTTATTCTCACGATGGCCTGTGGCCAATACGAGAAAAATAATTACAGGCACGGGGATCAGATACAGAGAGATCAAAGTTTAGCTGCTAGCCAGTTTTTACGTGTTGTGGGTAGCTCAAATGTTCGGGGAACCTGAGCGTGCGAATGGGTTGTATTCGGGGTAGGTGAATTGCAAGAAGGTGTGGTGGTGCATATATATGATGCAGGCTATGTGCAAGAAGGATATGGGACAGGGTACGGCGGCTGCTGAGTGATGGCCATTTGAGTCGGTGCAGCAGCACGGAGTGGGTTCTGTGTTCAAAGAGGGGGAGATGCAAACAGAGGCGAGCGGCACGCCGTTGGATGGGCTCAAGCCGGTCGTTCAGGGTTGCGGGGAGGGGTTAGAAGACGGTGCAAGCATACTGTTGTTGTTTAATACTTCGATGTAATCTTTGTAGCTAGCCAAAGTTAGTTGCTGTTTTGAGCAGAAACACTGAAAATTGACTAATTAATGCATAACTTCTACTCATGTACTCATGAACTCAAGCATGAAGCTTCACTTATTTTTGCTGTTTTCTGGAATGGATGTTGCTCTGCGGCCGTTGGTCAACATTACCCGCACCCGTGGAGCAGCTGAATAGGACTATTAGCATGTCTTGTTACCGGTTTGAAAGTGGACAGATGACTTCCGTGCCTTGAAAAAGGAGTAGAGAGCGACAAAGGTACATAATGTAGCTGATTAAAGAGTATTCCTCATACATTGACAAGACAAGAAACTGATTCTCAGACAAAAGTTCGCTCTGCGGTGGTCGTACAGTTTTCCTGTGGATTTTTTAGTCGTTTCATTTCGTTCCAATATCAGTATTGTAATGGTGAAGTGGACGGGATAGTGCTTTTCTTAAAGGCTTTGTTCGGCCGACTTTTTTTCGTCCTCGATGAAAAGTGATGTTGAAAAACGGTCAATTTGCAAAATATATTAATGTTCAATATACGCGATGACATGCGATTGCTGGCTACGCTATGCTATCTATTTATCTATCTATCTATCTATCTTTAGCTCTCTCTATCTTTCTCTCTCTCTCCCTCCTTCTATCTCTCTCTCTCTCTCTCTCTCTCTCCCTCCCTCTCTCTCTCAAACGCACACACGGCAAACTAGTTGTATTCGTTGCTGCTCTTCCCTGGGAAGTACCAAGTAGGTGAGTGCGGATGCACAATTCAAACTATCCAGCACATTCCGTGATTTGTGGATGAAGCATTTGTGTGTTCTCAACTCCAATCAACTGCTACAAGAGCAGTAGCGAAATACTCAGTCTGCGGACAGGGCTGTTTTGTCCTTTGTGGGCTCATTAGCGCAGCACAGAGGATATGAAGCCGAACCTGGTAGCCATGAAAAATATACTTTCCAAAACAATATTTAAACCAGGCCCGAATGTACCTTGCCAGAGTGCTCAAACTGACAAGTCAGTGAGCTCTGCAGCATATACATTATGTCTAAGGAAAAAATGGAGGCATGTACGTGTGGAAAAAACGAGAGAGCTTGGAAGCTCAGGGCCCTGCGCTATGCTTTGTTGCCTAGCTCATCGTGCATGTTGTTAGAACTGATGGAAATGTGTTTTCCTTTGATCAGCTACATCATTGTATTGCAAAAACGTTTCAATGAGATACTGAAGTAACGTGTTCTGCATAGCTATGGGACCGGCGCTGACTCTGCCGATCACGGGCGTTCTGGAGTCGACGGGATGTCTGTAGTGACGTTTCCTGGGACCGGCGCTGACTCTGCCGATCACGGGCGTTCTTCTTCTTCTTATTATTATTATACTGACGGCAACTAACATCCATTCTGATTGCATTTACTCTTCTCCCTACTTCGTATTTCTTTCCAGATAATCTCCCCATATAGCAGGGAGTCGTTTACATAATATGACTTCCTGCTATACATCTACATGGCTGTATATACGTTATAATTATTATGCTATCGGCCTACACGCGATTCCCGGGCTGGTCAACAGGCGGCCCTGCCAGCCTGCAAGTTGTCCGTCACTGATACAACGAAATTTAAAAGAAAAAGAAAAAAAGGCCCAACCCTGCCTGGCCAGCTATTTGGACTTACGGGGTCGCCATGGCAAATAATAAGTAGTAAAAATGAGCCGGTGTGGCTGTGAAAACAGTCTATATGACAATATTCAGTCAGCCATAATGGATGCCTCCGCAGCGACCACAGCTGCAGATGACGCGACAGGAGCATGGGCAGAAAACATGGATCGGCTACCACGGACACACATTACACTGGCCCGTATTTGCGCTACGCTAAGACGACACCGGATGAACGCCATGGTGAGGGAGTAGGACTCACCGGTCTTCTCTGCAAGCAACACAGCAATTCTCTTGTACATAGCTGACGCACACTTGCTCATGCCGCCAGTCGTAGAGAACACGGCCGGGACAAACGAGGCATGCTCTACATCACGCAAGCGCTGTTCGTACGAACGCTTCTTTGCCTTCTCATGGTGGGTGTAGGATGCGGAGACGGAGGAGGAGCGAGCCAGCCTGCTGTGGGATCTCGGCCTCGCACCCAAATGAACACAAAATGTTACTGCACTGAATGCATTCCCCCGATACACTTCGCATATATACTCATTCTCTTGAGGGTACCGTACTCTTGATGGTACGGGACAGGTACGGGATAGCGCCAGGCATGTCGATGGCACAAACAAAAATATTGTGGCCAGCTGTCTTTGCTGGTACGGTACAGTACGGGACTGATACGGGATAGCGCCAGGCGTGACACAAACAAACAAACAAACAAACACCAAATTAAAGCTGTGTGGACCCTGGCTAGCGCCAGACGTTACTGAAGTAACGTCTTCTGCCTAGCTACGGGAATTAAAATTCAGCTGAACAGATCAAAAACAGCGTGAAGGTGAAGAAATAACTAAACATAGTAAAGGAGCAGCATTCCTGACTCTCTTCCAAGAGGACTAGCACCAAACAATTGAAGTGACAAAACATATTCCTTCTATACACATAGTTCAGGGGACAACTTACAAATATAAAACGCTACCATAAAAATGTTTCGCTCGTCGGAGGTAGTAACTAGATCATAACTTTGACTTCCTACTGTACTTTCCACTATTTATAG
>NC_088648.1:4982990-5107990 GCF_964019385.1 Sycon ciliatum | reverse complement strand
TGATGATCTTGCACGTCCGGTGACTGGTCACTGGTGCATACGGCTGTGGCACTGGCAGTCAGGACTCAGGGACGCGGAGGCCGACTTGTCAGCAAGCAACATCTCGCCTACTCTGCCGGAATCTTCGCTCGACTCGACCTCAGTCAGACCTGGAAATATACTTTTGAAACTTTGCTTGCACGCGTTGCAGAATTGCCGGAGTAGGCGCGAGTATTATTGTGCACTATTGCTGGTACACACTCTATGTTGCGCTTTTGTCCAGAAGCGCCATGCTTCGTGACTAGTGGACCTGACGATGGCAATGCTATTCTCACTTTCAAAGCCAAAATCGTAATGAAAATGTATGTCACGCTTTGAGAAAGTAAGCTTGCAGCGTCGTCATCTTCTGGACAGGCGCATAGTCACTGATTTGGAATTTTGAGCGTGCGCACCTACTTCTCAAACCGAGAAGTCGGCTGAGAACGAAAAACATTTGCGCCTAAATGCTTGACAATTGTGAATTTGATCGTCGAACAAAATGCGTCCTCGCGATGTCCGTGCACAGCTTTGGGATGGCCAAGAACTCGAAAGCCCTTCTCTGATAGACCCATAACCCATTGCTGAAGAGATCTTGTACTCCATCTCGCCCGACCTGGAGCGCCACTTTTTTGAAGGTCGGCTCCCTGACTACATATATATAACGAAGTGCTAACTCCAACGAGTTAACGAGGAGAAATTTGTCGCTAAAATATAAATCGTTATACAGAAATCGATACATATACTTATTGAGCGTTGAGAATAAGTGAGAATCGTTACCTTTGATACACGTAAACCAGTCAATTTGGGGAAATCGTTATATATGCGCCTCGTTAGAATAATGACTTTTACAGTAGTTGAGTGCCGATGCACAGTTCAAATTATCCAGCATATTCCGTCATAATCGGATAAAGCATGTGAGTGATCTCAACTCCACACGAGAGTGCTCAACTGCTAGCAATGAGAATAAATATATTTTCCAAAGCTATATTTAAACCAGGCCCGAAAGTATCTTTCCAGAGTGCTCAAATTGACAAGTCAGTGAGCTCTGCTGAACACAATCAGCAAAATTATATTGTATCTGAGGAAAATATGGGAGGCGTATCCAATTTTGAAAGAAAAGGCGTCAACATCGACCAAATCCACACAGTCAGGTAAAGCCAATCTGTGTGAACGTTTTCGTTCCCTTCTCATCATGGGTAAGTACAGGGAATAATGGAGAATATCAATATACAGCAACTTATAGAGCTACATACAGCAAAAGCATAGATCAAGAACCTCACGCTATTGGAGTGGAAAAAATAGATTTCAGCTGAACAGATCAAAAACAGGGTAATGGTCAAAAAATGACAAAATCATAATGAAAACATCAATGAGGAGCAGCGTTCCTGACACTTTCACGAGGATTAGCGCAAAACAACTGAAGTGACAAAACATTTTCCTGCTGAACACATAGTTCAGGGGACAACGTACGAATATATAACGCTTCCAAAACAATTATTCCCTACTGTATAGCAGAAAATTTTCGGACGGAATTTATTTTCGTACGATTTCGTACACGCCCTCTTTTGTACTAAAATTAATTCCGTCCTAAAATTTGTTCCTGTGAAGTTAAGTACACTATACATGCGTACCGCAAGCAAACAAGTGCATTTAACATGCACCACTGTACGAAAATAAAATCCGTACGAAATGTCGAAATTCGGCTTTGTCCGAAAATAATTCCGTGCGAACATTTCCTGCTATACAGTATATTATAACTCGGATACTGGGCCATTAATAAATGTAAAAAAGAGAAGAAGAAAAACACAGCAGAACGAGTTATGCAGCACGACTGTAACAAGAAGATCATTCCGGTTTCTGAATGTCTCAGTAGCCTGTCATTGTTGTGCCCTATTATCGCACGTTCTGACTCTTTATCATCTTGTTACAGTCGTGGATAGTTGCTGCATACCTCGTTCTCATGTGCTTTCTTCTCTTTTTTCCCTATAATTATTATATCTTTCTTATTGTTTCTTGTCCACTATTGCTTGTCGGACGTAGTAATTAGATCATGAGTTTGATTTCCTACTGTACTTTCCACTGTTTATTGGACAACGAATGCCACCTGAGTCCAACATAATTATATCTTTCTCTCTTATTAATTCTTGTGCCCTTGGTTCTTGCAGTTATATCTGACTATTGTGATCCAGTACAATCTCCTGACAATGGCATGGTTCTCACACATAATCAGTCGATTGGCGCCATAGCAATCCTGTCCTGTAACACTGGCTACAACTTATCGGATGTATCTTCGGTCGTCTGTTCTCGCGGTGGAAAATGGAGTCACAATCCAGAGTGCCAGAGTAAGTTTTGTGATCACATTTATACTATTGCTCAAAGTGGAACAATAGTAGAGAAAAGCAAGTTTGTTGGAAGACTGTGTTTCCTGATAATTGAAATCATCCGTCAGAGGTACACTCACACTGGATTCGTCATCCTGACCAAAGAAATTAGCTATCTTTCTCTTTCCCTTTTTCTCTCTCCAGTCTCTCTGACTCTCTGTCTCTCTGTCTCCCTCTCTGTCTCTCTGTCTCTGTCTCTCTCTCTCTCTCTCTCTCTCTCTCTCTCTCTCTCTCTCTCTCTCTCTCTCTCTCTCTCTCTCTCTCTCTCTCTCTCTCTCTTTTCTATCCCACTCCAACGTGCAGTTACATAAAGTCGAATGATGTGGTTGCCTGTTTGGGTGTAAATGCGGGTACAAGCACAAGCACAAGGTGGATACTTTGGATTTTCTCTTTGGAGCTGCTAACATTCTTTTGTTCGAGTCTGAATCTCGCTAAGTTAGCAAACATGTAGGGCTCACTTCACAAGGAAAGGTGTTAAGCGCTGAGATTCAAAGCAATGCATTCCCAAAGCGTACTACTGAAGTAGTATTTTCATGTGCTGCTAAAATCTTTTGCAGAAGTCTTTGATGGTCAAAACACTGACTTGCTGTGATCAGAAGCAACCAGGACTAGTAGAGATTGGAATGTCTTGAAGCAGAAGTAACTATAGATAGGTTGAAATGGCTGCTGGTTTACGCCGTTGCTACACAAATGTAGCTTCTTTCTGTAATGACAGTCTATCGCAAAGCGAATTTTCTTCCCTTGCCGCCGAGAGCTAGCTGGCCTCTGCACTCCGTCAGGTTTTAGCAAAATGTCGACTGACTAGCTGGTGGAGGTATCATCTCGGCTTCAGCTCCACGAGCGAAAAACTCCAAAGCATATGCAGCAAAATATGGTACTTGTAGCTGCTCTTCCTTGTGAATGGCCTTAGTGCCGGTACACAGTTCAAACTATTCAGCACATGCCATGATAGCGCATGAAGCGGGCACGTGATCCAAACTGAACAAAATCGCAGAATGCGGACTGGAAATTTGTCGACTTTCTGCAGGGAAAAAGTCGTGCCAATTCAATACAGCTACAAGACTATACTACCTCTGTCGAGCAAAACTTGGCGCGTTCCTTTTTGTGGTGCTACCACATGGCTGAGAAGTTCGACCTACATGTAACTCAATGTACCCAGATGCTGGAATCCAAACCACGAGCTGGTGAGTGGCACATGGCGATTCTCGCGTACAAGAGGTAGACGGTTGTCGAGGCAGGCCAGTCTACCCTGTACCAGCACAACTGCGCGTGCTTCCATTCTGTGAAGGAGAAGCGTCGTGCTTCCGCGTGTCGAATCAAAACCATGGAGTTCTCTCTCTCACGTTCTTTTTCCACATGTACGTGGTGACTCAGCCAACAGACGTCAATGTCATGTATCTAGTACCCGGGATCGTTCAAGAGCCTCCAGAGAGATGCGGCTCTGGTGACTTAGAAAAATCGCCAGAACTTGATCTCGGCAATTTTGGACTGTTTGGGAGAATAGCCAGACCAGAACGTTGGAGTCCATGCGCGTGCAGAGGTGTTGCACAGTTCTTATTACGGCATTCTAGAGAATGTCAAGTGGAGAGCTTGCGAGTGTGGGCCTTGTACAAAGTGTTATGAAAAGTAACAATCATATTCGCGCAATTTTGATGGAGAAATCCGTTGCAAGTCAGGTGGGTTGTCACGTCCGCTGGCCAGAGCGCAGTGTGCTTTCCTCGCTTGTTACTGTTAGGTGACCCCGGTGAACTTGGTTAGGCGATACTTGCTTGCGTGGCGTCATTTTGCGATAACTTCGCTTCTTTTGTTCAGCAGTCTTCTTCTGATACGATATCTAGTATCTATCTTTCTTTCTACTCAATCTGCGGACATAACTGCTTCGTCCTTTGTGAACTCATCAGCGCAGCACAGAGGAAATCAGGACGGACCTGATAGCAATGAAAAATAAAATTTGCAAAGCCAGATTAAAACCAGGCTCGAACGCACCTTGCCAGAGTGCTCCAACTGACGAATCAGGGAGCTCTGCATAACGCAAACAGCAAACTATATATCTATCTCCATCTATCTACCCATCTATCTATCTATCTATCTATTTATCTATCTATTGTATGTCGTATTTCATTGCGAAGATCTGCGCTTCGGTCGTCTGAGCTGTGCTGAGGAGCTCTAGCAGAGCGAAACAGTTGCTGTCCACAGATTTGAGTATCTATCTGAAATAGTAAATTGTTCTCCCCCTGGCCCCCGCCACACAGCAACACACCGTTCAGTTAGCTTCAATACTAGCATTCAATTGTCAATAATAAACGGCGAGGGCACAGGAGGAGAAAGACGAAAATGGACACGGGAAAAGACAACGGAAAAAGACACGAAGAAACAACCAAGAACAAGCAGTAATATTGCGAGGACAAATCGGTACGACCAATCAGGGACAAGTACGTACAGAACACATGACCAAGACCAAGACAACCAGACCACGGACGAATCACACATGACTTTCATTCCAAGACCAAACTAGCACTGCGCATGTACAGCATTCACTTGACAGTCACTCTCACACAGACGGAAGCAGATCATCACATTCTCACAAAGCGTACTCTTGCATGCACCACATACCATAAACGTCACGCATCACACCATACTCGCACGTACACTTAGACCATATAATATAATTATGACATCAGACACTGGACTCTACAAGACAAGAACCAAATACAACATGCGTAAATCATAGTCGTAATACAATTTCGCAACATATCTACCTATCTATTTTTCTATCTAACTATCTATCTGTTGTACATCCGGCAGCGTTAGTAGAGTTTCGTTCTACATGCGGGTGCACCTGTAGCAATTTGTCGTACACGCTGCTGCGTTTGTGTCTATTTGCCGTGAATGCAGCTGACCCATGGTACACGCAGTGGCGCTGTCTTTGAATGCTTTGTACATGCGGCTGCACCGTCTTTTGTCTCCTCCGTATGCACACTTTCTCTTTTTGTCCCCATTGTATACACATTTTCTCGTCTTGTGTCCGTTGTATTCGTCCGGTTGCCGTCTTGTCTCCGTCGTATTTGATCGTCTGTGGTCTTGGGGGCCTATTATATGTGCAACTCCAGCCCGGGCTGGAGCAAGCGGGCCAGCCCGCCGAGAGTGCTTACATATGCACGGCCGGGCTGGTCGCCAGCGCTTAGAGCACCTGAGAGCGCTGAGAGCACCTGTTCTCTACGAACATCTTTGCCAACATCAAGGAACTAATACTTTTCTATACTACTAGACATTCCTCCCATAAATCATAATTCAAATTTATCCACTCTAAGGTTGCATTTTATCACATCAATTCGCCAATTGATTTGTGTCTCATAAAAATCATTGAATATTATTGTGTAGCTGAAGTTCAAAATGAACGTCATCCGTACGGTTGTCCATTCAGGTCATCCTAGCGCTATTTTGCAACATGTACACAAATCAACTGCAGATTAATTATCCAAGCCAAATAGCGATAGGACGACCTGAATGCGCACACCCCTGGCCTTTCAAATCATGGTAACTGCCTGTGAAGCTGTGTGCATGGACAACCATATGGATGACATTCATTTGGAACTTCAGTACCATAATAATCTTCAATGATTGTCACGAGACACAAATCAATTTGCAAATTGATGTGATACCAAAATACTGCATAAGTACAAAGTTTTCGTTCACGAAATCCTTCGTTGGGTCACTCCTCCAGCAGGCTTGTTACGTACTAAATTTCGTTTTTGGTCGAGGTCTGTCACCCCGAACATTCAGAAAAAAACTTCAGTTTGGTACAAACTTTAGTTATTTCGTGCCCCCTATTAAACGAATATAGCGAAAGTTTATTCCAAACGAAAATTTGTACTTATACGGTAGATAAATTTAAATCATGATTTATGTGAGGAATGAGCAAAATATCTAAGGTCCATATTGAACCATGTATGGTTAAAATGAGTCGACCTGCTGCAAGAAGTGTCTGCATATCTCTCAGGGCATGAAGCTAGAACAGTTACAGTGTAAACAGCATCTTATCATTCATCTCCTCTGGTTGTGCATTCTAGTAGTGGTATTTATTTTATTTACCATCGGATGCCTCAACAGTGATATACACAGCTCTTAAGAGGGTTTCTGCTACGCTGTTCATATTTTGTTTATGCTTTAGGAGTTGCAATTCAACCTCCACCCACCACTCAAACCACCACACAAGCCACCACTCCAACAATCGTTCAAACCACAGCTCAAACCAACAATCCGACCACTGCAAATTCACTAATCATTCCCCCTCACACCACCAAAGCAGAAACTGTCTCTGATCCAACATTATACAGCACTCTGGTTCCAGCGTCAAGGACCGTCATTGCTGTTACGTCAGGGACAATAGCGGGGTCAACATCCACGCCATCCCCAACTGCAATAGACTCAGCCTCAACTGTTCATATTCTTAGTACTAGTCACCAGCAACAGCAACAGCAACAGCAGACACAGCAACAGACACCGCAACAGCAGACACAGGAACAGACACCGCAACAGCAGACACAGCAACAGACACCGCAACAGCAGACACCGCAACAGCAGACACAGCAACGGACACTGCAACAGCAGACACGGCAACAGCAGCAGACACAGCAACAGCAGCAGCAGACACAGCAACAGCAGCAGCAGACACAGCAACAGCATCAGCAAACGCAGCAACAGCAGCAGCAGACGCAGCAACAGCAGCAGCAGACACAGCAACAGCAGCAGACACAGCAACAGCAGCAGCAGACGCAGCAACAGCAGCAGCAGACGCAGCAACAGCAGCAGCAGACGCAGCAACAGCAGCAGCAGACGCAGCAACAGCAGCAGCAGACGCAGCAACAACAGCAGCAGACACAGCAGCAGCGGCAGCAGCAGCAACAGCAGGCAGTGAAGGAGCAACCAGTTACTGGCTTCCATACCACTTCAACATCAATTCGTAAGTGAATGTGGGAGTGACTTTGCATGTGTGGCACGTGTTGTGAACCGGCCGTGGAGTGAAACGTTCGCCAGCAGCCTCTAGGTTCGGTCTAGTCAAACAGTTAAGGTGGTTTATAGCATTGCTCATGACAAGCAGTTTTGCAGGTTGGCGTTCTGGCGGATTTGACTTGTTTCCCTTTTCTGGCAATTCCGTTATTTATATTTAAATTAACGTGAAACAAATTTGCCTGGGGCTCGCGTAGAGCGAAAAAAGGCGAGTTGTAGAAATCGTTTTCAGCTGTCCTTCTAGCACTCTATCATTGCATTTTGTCTATTGAGATCCCCTCCCCCCCCCCCTCCTTTTCCTCACTGTTGCATGTGTAGCTGCATAAGTGCCTACCCATGTGTAGCTGCATAAGTGCCTACCCATGTGTAGCTGCATAAGTGCCTACCCATGTGTAGCTGCATAAGTGCCTACCCATGTGCAGCTGCATAAGTGCCTACCCATGTGTAGCTGCATAAGTGCCTACCCATGTGTAGCTGCATAAGTGCCTACCCATGTGTAGCTGCATAAGTGCCTACCCATGTGTAGCTGCATAAGTGCCTACCCATGTGTAGCTGCATAAGTGCCTACCCATGTGTAGCTGCATAAGTGCCTACCCATGTGTAGCTGCATAAGTGCCTACCCATGTGTAGCTGCATAAGTGCCTACCCATGTGTAGCTGCATAAGTGCCTACCCACTTCAACTTTGTTATTCATACTGTAGAATCCTGCCAGAGCGCCCCTACCTCCTCGACGCTTCGAGTAGGTTCAGGTGAGGAGGGGTGCATGGGCGAGTCCTACTTGCCGCATTCAGTACTACATGAAAAGTACTCACCCTACGAAAGCTGTTCGTGCATCTCGTACACCGACCAAAGGTCAAGAGCCAGGAGTCGTTCAGACCAGGTTTGTGCGATCCCTGATCAAGAGGGTGGGCACTGTTGCATACATTTCCAACGGGGTTGAGCTCGCTTCTGCAGTACATTACGGCATCACAGAGTCATATGAGGATACAATCAATCACTTCCCTGACAAGAAGTCAGGGAGGGGCGGATAGGAGAGACGGGGCGCTCTGCCGGTATTTTAAGGTACCGGAAAAGCCCCTGTATACGCTCATCCTCCATGTACACGCCCAGTCAGGGGAAGTCAACACTTTTGTTCCAAAATAGCGCCCATGCCAATGTATACGCCCAGGTATGCCGGCAACACCAGTACATATACAGGTACTGATACCCAGTACTTACTGCTATCCCTATTTCAAGTATACGCCCGGTTCAAAAATAACGCCTGTGCCCTTGCAAACGCCCAGGGAAACGAGACTGCTATTCTATACTCCCGGGTCCTATACACGGGCTTTCACGGTAATAATATGATTACACAGAGGAACGAGCCGTTGCGGTTTCACGTACTGAATCCATCATCAAACGAAATTGATACTGGCCATGCCCTGAGAGTACTGCTATATACATGTACCGTATTTTTCCGGTTGTAAGTCGACCTTTTACGACTTAAAATAGGAGAAAGGGGGGGGGTCGACTTACAACCGGGATTTGACTTATAACCGGGAACTATCAGTATCTTACAAAAAACGACCTGCACTGCATGCACGAGTGCACTATGTGTGCACCTTTTTGCGAGTTTATTAGCCTTCTTCAAGAATTGGGACATTACACCCTCCAATAAGGAATGTTTACATGATTTGTTGATGTGTTAGTAGAAGGGAGTGGTTAGTAGTGCTTTTTTGGGTGAAAACTTTAAAACGCAGAACTGAGACCTCCGGGTACGGGGGTCGACCTATAACCGGGGTCGACTTACAACCGGTAAAATACGGTACCATGAATGTGGCAAGCCCAGTATAACAATAGAGAGGTTTTGCATTCCGAATTTCGGAACGATTTTCGACTGTGCTTTTCCGAAAAAAGCGCGTGCCGAAAAACGGCATTTTCAGTGTTTTGCATTCCGAAAATACAAGAGTACATGAAAAGGTTTTCATGGACTCTTGGAAAATTTGATTCCACTTCGTTTCTAAGCAAGGGTTGCCATGCAAAACAAAATGGAGAGCATCGAAGGGGTTGAGCAGGATCAAATCCATGTGCAGGTCAAACTGGGTGCGTTTCGAAGACGAGGACGGACTGATGGTGGACCAAGTGATCCAACAGCTGAAGACGAGGTTGGCGAACTACTGTCTTGTACTGTCAGTAGGCTCCATGGCAAAGGAAGATAGAGTGTGATGGAGTGTGAAAAGATTAGTCAACATGGCGAGATCAGCGAGAGCAGCAAAAACCAGCAAAAATCAAAACTACATACCCCGGTAGGTGGAAAACATTTCAAATAATCAAGAGCAGCAGAAAACAGAAATACAAACATGAAAAATACACTTTTTTGTATTCAAATATGCACTCCCAAACATGAAAGAGCCGAAAATCCATTTTCGGAAAACCATACACTTTCGCCACCACACTTTCGAAAGTTCGACTACTTTTTCGACTTCTGCCGCCACATTCCGAAAATAATTCCGAAATTCGGAATGCAAAACCTCTCTAATTACCATATGACATGCAGCACGGTGTAGAGTGTGTATTGTTAGATGATATTCTCGTGGAATCAGGTCACAAAGCTTGATAAGAGATGTTATTTGGTCTAGAGTTAGGTGCAGAGAGAAAGTGTTTTATTCCCGTAGCTATGCAGAAGACGTTACTTCAGTAACGTCTGGCGCTAGCCAGGGTCCACACAGCTTTAATTTGGTGTTTGTTTGCTTGTTTGTTTGTTTGTGTCACGCCTGGAGCTATCCCGTACCTTTCCCGTACCGTACCATCAAACACAGCTGGCCACAAACAGCTGGCCACAATATTTGCTGGCTCCCGTATCTGTCCCGTACCGTTCCGTACCATCGAACACAGCTCTAGCGCTAGCTGGCCAGAATATTCGTCGTATTATGTACAGCTGTATTAAGTATGTACAGCTGTATACGACTCCCTGATGTATATGGAGATTTTCTGGAAAGAACTAGGGAGACGAGGAGGAAATGCAATTAGTATGGACGTTAGTTGCCGAATAGGTGATAGGATGCGTCAGCAACAACATACTTTGGAAGACAGATCCTGTCGTCTCCAAAATAAGTGTGAACGGGCGAGTCAGCGCCGGTCACAGGAAATGTCGGAAGAGAGATCCCGTCGACTCCAGAACGCCCGTGATCGGCAGAGTCAGCGCCGATCCCAGGAAACGTCAGGACAGACATCCCGTCGACTCCAGAACGCCCGCGTGATCGGCAGAGTCAGCGCCGGTCCCATAGCTATGCAGAAGACGTTACTTCAGTAACTCATTGAAACGTTTTTGCAATACAATGATGTAGCTAATCAAAGGAAAAAAACATTTCCATCAGTTCTAACAACATGCACGATGAGCTAGGAAACAAAGCATAGCGTAGGGCCCTGAGCTTTCAAGCTCTCTCGTTTCTGTGTACAGTCAGACCTCGCTTTAAAATAATAGTTATACAGTCAGACCTCGCTTATCCGGTCCTCTTTTATCCGGATCCCTCGCCATCCGGAAGAACATAGCTGGTTACCGATTTACAGTACGTATAGTGCATGCAACATATCCGCTGTTCGGTTATCCGGTTACCACGCCCACACAGATATATTTGTGGAAAACGGATGTTTGCGGTTAACCCATTCAGCGCTACTGGGCCTTGCCTATGGTACTCTGCATATAAATGCTAAAAACAGGGCCAATAGTAAGTTCTAAAATTCCAGGTTTGGCAACTGGCAACTGGGGTCCTCAAATATTTTGGAAAATGATTGCCAAGAGGGTTAAGTAAGCGATATTCTGCTAGAACCAGGTGACAGAATTGACAAGTAATATTTATTCTCATGGCGGCACTTTGACCCAAGCTCGGATCGCATATTAGTAGCCCTGATGATTGGCCAGGGGGTCAGGCACGCCAATGTGTAGCAAGGCCAAGCTATTCAAAGTGGAGAGACTGTTTTTTATTTTAGTTGAGAAGTGAGAGGCTCAGCCTGTGAAAGTGGACACCATGCAAATCCTGAAAAGTTTCTATTCCAAAAAGGAGTACGTGATCTGAGGAGTACGTCATCTGAGGAGTACGTCATCTGAGGAGTACGTCATCTGAGGAGTACGTCATCTGAGAAGTACGTCATCTGAGGAGTACGTCATCTGAGAGCACACTTTACGACAAATTCATGACACTGCCTTAACAGCCTGTAGTACAGGATGTGTAAAATTGTTCGGGTGTGAATGTGGGTGTGAATGTGGGTGTGAATGTGGGTGGAAGTACACGGTTTTCCTGCAAGTTATATTCGTGAGAGATGACACAAAAGAGACCAGGTGTGAGCGTTTTGTTTTCTTCTTCTTTTTCTTTTAAATACTGAATACCACAGAAGCATTTAGATGCTGCACACCGAGGGCGGTGGCATATACGATGGAGGTGGGAGAGAGAAAGAGAGAGAGAGAGAGAGAGAGAGAGAGAGAGAGAGAGAGAGAGAGAGAGAGAGAGAGAGAGAGAGAGAGAGAGAGAGAGAGAGAGAGAGAGAGAGAGAGAGAGAGAGAGGGAGAGAGAGGGAGAGAGGGAGAGAGAGAGAGAGAGAGAGAGAGAGAGAGAGAGAGAGAGAGAGAGAGAGAGAGAGAGAGAGAGAGAGAGAGAGAGAGAGAGAGAGAGAGAGAGAGAGAGAGAGAGAGAGAGAGAGAGAGAGAGAGAGAGAGAGAGAGAGAGAGAGAGAGAGAGAGAGAGAGAGAGAGAGAGAGAGAGAGAGAGAGGGAGAGAGAGAGAGAGAGAGAGAGAGAGAGAGAGAGAGAGAGAGAGAGAGAGAGAGAGAGAGAGAGAGAGAGAGAGATCATAAACTGCCTGTGGCCCATTCTTGACCTTTTTCTTGAATGTGATCATAACTCTGCGAGAAGGGGGGGGGCTGCAGAAGGGTAGGTGGGAGATGATTCCACATAGCGGGGAGGAAATGGGGAAATGAGCGAAGTGTGTTGTTCCGTGACTGAGGAATAAGGATACTGGCTCCTTGTGACGGGTGGTGTGCTGCAGGTCTGGTGGTCGCAAGAGTAGACATGCAACACTGTGCTGCGGCTGCTGATGGTGGCAGAATGACTCTCAGCATTTCCGGACCCTCCGCAAAGTGTAGCTTGTACAGGAAACACAGCCCTGCTATGGTGCATCGAATGTGAAGGCCTGGGAGGTATGATCCGTCTCCAATTATTTATGGGGCACAGTGCTAGATGTCAGTGAGGCGGACCAAGGCGGTAGGGGCCATACTCATCCACACCAGCATGCCGTACTGTAACACTGGGCGGACCGTGAAAGCCACAATACACAGTTGCCGGGTGTTTTGGGTCTAACACAGCCACTGGGCCTCACACACTGCAAGCTATCAAATGCGGCTGTGGAATGCCAGCTGCCTGTTAGCTGCATGTCGAAAGTAATGCCAAAAAGCTTGAGTTCCTCCGCTTCAGGCATGACTGCTCCTGGAAGCGTATTATCATTGGAGGGTTTGGTGAGCAGTGATGGCTGACGGTCAATGCCTGCGACTTTGTGGGCTCGAACTTGGTCCTCCGCCTGCTTCCCCATGCTGTCAGTGAGTCCACTGGCTGTGAGCAAAAGTACCTTTCTCCTCTGCCATGGGTTGACACATACAAACACCGTACAAAAGAATGCACTTGACTTGCACGTGTGCTCTTTATCTTTTCCCAGAGAATATTTTCAGGATTGGTATATTCAAAAACACGACAGCCAGGATCAAGCTGAGTGGCTCCCTGAGTCCCCCTTTCCCAACTAACATCGGAGTGGTCCAGGGAGACCCGATGTCCCCTATTATGTTCATAACATATGCAGAAGGCACAATGCGCAAGATAAGGGAAAGATGCACAATTCGCTCACCAATGCCTGCTCCAACAACGCAGTACGCTGACGATACTACTCTGCATAACCGAAATGACGATGAGGCGAAGGCTCTTGTTGCTGAGTGTGAACCTATATTTAACGAAGACAACCTCAACCTCAATACACAGAAAACTGAATATGTTGATGTTACAAGAAACAGCAACGAATGGAGATCAATCAAACTCCTGGGTTCTCTATTGGGCTCTGCAGAAGACGTGGACATGAGAAACTCAAAAGCAAACAGGGCGTTTGGTTCGATTTCTTGGAGACGGCATTCCTTTCAATCCCGACTGTGTATGTTTAACTGCCTCATAATGCCGATCCTTCTATACAATTGCGGATTGTGGACTCTGTCCAAATTGCTGAACGACAAACTGGACAAATGGCAACGGAGGAAGCTACGCGTACTGCTGCAGATTGTCTACCCGCAACGCATCACCAATAACAACTTATACACAGAAACAAAACAATCTCCAGTTAGTGCCACATGTCGGCGACGCAGGCTGCTGTGGTTTGGCCATGTGGTGCGAGAGGGTCCGGAATCCGCCTCGTTCCAAGCACTGGAGCTATCAATCAACACAAACGACATAAAAAAAACCCGTGGCCGTCCGCCATTGCGGTGGATAGATACGATTCGGCACGACCTGAAGGCAGCGGATCTCTCCGTGGAGAGCGCTCTCCAAGCTGCAGGAGATAGACTAACTTGGCTTGACACTGTTGACAGATGCGTCGACTCTGCTCCTGTCTAACAGGTTCAGGGAAGATGCGAGCTGTGTTTATTATTATTATATTCAAAAACAAAAAAGTTGTTTTTAATATGCCCTACGAGGCGGATTTGGGTTTCCGACCTAAAGATAGCTCCATATCTCTGTTGTGGCTGCTGTATACTTCATTTAAAGTGATAATCAAAAAACAGGCATTAGCCTAACAACAGTGGACCTACATCTGTAAGGTGCCTATGCAGTGCCTATGCAGTGCCTATGCAGTGTAAAGTGCCTATGCAGTGCCTATGCAGTGCCTATGCAGTGTAAAGTGCCTATGCAGTGCCTATGCAGTGTAAAGTGCCTATGCAGTGCCTATGCAGTGTAAAGTGCAGTGTTCTGCCTTATCTCACACAGTTATCTAGTTTCGCTCTGTGTGCCTGTGCATGGGTGTCTTCTCAGGAATTTATGTTTGTGTGTGGGTGTTTGCGGGCATGCATGGGTATGTGTGTGTGTGTGTGTGTGTGTGTGTGTGTGTGTGTGTGTGTGTGTGTGTGTGTGTGTGCACCACACCACCTACCACCATGTGCAGCGATTTCCAATCGATAGGTTGCGGGTTCGATTCCCGACGATTATGGTCACACACGTCTTTCTTCTCTTTCTCAGACTCTTCCTGACTTTTCTTTCATTCTCCTGGGTGGTTACCAACAGCCAGTGCATGCCGGAGTATGTGGTGTGATGTGTGTGCAGGAAAAAAATAAAAATAAAAAGACCAAAAAGTAGGGATTCACTGGCCAGAAAAAACCACTTCATAGCTGTGTGGTGTAGACCAGGCTGAATAGTGGCGGCCAATTCTTCAGCCTTGCAAGCTGTTGAATGGTGCAATCCCAGCACAAGTTGCTATGGCTTCTGCTGTAGCATCGCTATCATCGCCTCCGGCGATGGGCGTCCAATGGTCCAATGGTGTGTGTGTGTGTGTGTGTGTGTGTGTGTGTGTGTGTGTGTGTGTGTGTGTGTGTGTGTGTGTGTGTGTGTGTGTATGTGCGAGTGTGCGTGCGTGTGTGTGTGTGTATGTATGTATTATGTGTATAATTATATGTGCACATAAGTGGGTATACCCAGGTTTCAACAGTGCTCAACACCACAAGGGCGGAGCGTAACCACAAAGGTCAAAAAGAATGGTTCAACCCATTATAGTGCGTTTCATGCACGCAGCTAAATGCATTTAGCTACGTGCATGAAACGCAGCGTTACAACGTATGTATAATATAATGGGTTGAACCATTCTTTTTGACCTTTGTGTGTATATATGTGTGTATATATAATTTTATGTGTGTGTGTGTGTGTGTGTGTGGGTGTGCGTTTGTTCATGTGTGTGTGTGTGTGTGTGTGTGTGCATGCAAAACATGTGGGTTTGTCTGTGTACATGCAATTTTTGTTCCATGGTACCCTTAGATAACGCCGGTACAGGTCAGGCACAGTCGTCAGCAACTTTATTTCTCATTATTGGTGGAAGCTTCTTCGCTTGTGCCGTGCTCCTTATTGTCATCATACTTGTGTACTCTGGCAGAAGAGGCAAAGGCCCGGCAGGAACTACCCTGCTGAAAGGAATGCCACTGTTTCACCCTGTGAAGCAGATTGATTCTAACATCCAGATCAGGAAACTGCCCAATGTAAACGAGCAAAAGCATGGTAGTTTAAGAACGGTGCCCAGCATCCAACTGTCGCAACCCAACGGCAGTGACACTGGCAAGTTGCTGAAAACCCAACAAACAAACCAGTCAATTGTGACAACAGCATTGGGCGTGACAGGACATGATTTATACAGTGACCTGGGTGGTGATGATGTGAACGCTACTGTCCACGAGGAGACGCTCTATGCCCACACCGATGATCTGATATACGAGGGTATATGCAACTCGCATAGGAGTTCGTGCAGTATGTTGGACGCTGACGAGGGAACAGGTGCAGCACAGCACGATTCGGAACAGTGGGAACATTATTGCTCCGACTTCCTAGCCCTGGACAAATTTGACAGGAAATCGACTGCCAGTGGGCCCATGTCGTTTGATATTCCCAATGCATTTGATAATGCTAGTACGAATAGCAATGAGTATGAACTAGACGCATCAAGTATGAATGTTGGCAGACGCAGTCTGGTTGCAACACCATTAAAATGCAAAGGAAGCAAACTCAGCGAGTATATGAATAAGAATGAAATTAAAGCTTGTACGAATCGCAAAATGTCCCTCAACTACAGCAATTGTCGTGATGCCAGTACGGATTTACAAACGTGTTACGACTACAGCAACAGTAAGGAGGCGAACGACAACGAATGGTACGAAGTAGACGCTGTTAAGGCACACCAGTGTGAGCAGTTACCCACTGCTGCTGCTGCCGCCGCCACCGCCACCGCTGATGCTGCTGCTGCAGCGGCTGCTGCAACATGCACCAGAAACGGCAATGAATGCAGTGAAATCTACGAGCTCCTTGACCTAATCGAATCTGATGCGCCTGTCGCCCTACAAGGTGGGCATGCTGGCAGTGCATTGTGCTCTACGCCTGACAATATACGTGATGATCAAGCCAAAGAGGGCAACAGCGCTAGTCAAGGAGTGAACACTGTACAAGAGATAGCTCCTAGCAGCAATGAGCTCTATGCAATGCCCGCATCACTGAATGGCAATCACCATGCACTGTCTAAAGAAAATCTCTATGAATTCACAACATCAAAACACAGTGAGAAGGGCAATGGTGCTGTTTCCATATCGCACAGCTGTGATCAACATCAAGTTACTGACAGCGGTGACTCAGTGTACGAAGAAACAATCGCTTCATGTCACCAACTGGAAGAAAAGAATGCAAATTGTTGCAGCACACGGGGGCACTCAGGGCAGACGAAATGCCCGCTTAAAGCTGCCACAGGAAATGATGGCAGCGGTAGCGGGAATCCCGGCCAATATTCTTTGCCGAACAGAGGGAGAAACAGTACTGTTACGCAACATGATCGCATAGGCAGCGTCAGCAGCAGCAGCAGCAACAACAACAACATTCAACACTCAATGTTGATCGTAGGTCAAGACGACAGTTCCATGCCCATTGATGGCGGCACTGCAGAGACCTGTTACTCGATTCCGACTATAGGCCAAAAGCAAGGTGCTGTGCTTCATGAAGGTGATAGTACTAGTATTGCTAGTGAATATTCAGTGTTAAGAGGAGGCCAACTGAGCAATTCCATGCCACATGATGGTGGCAATATGGATGGTGAATATGCAGTACTGATTGGCCACCAACACAGCAGTTCAATGCCCGATGATTGTGGTGATAATAATGCAGACTACATGGCGCCGAGTAGAGGCCAACCAAGCAGTTCTATGCCACATGATGGTGTTACTGATGAGATTATATACTCGGTGCCAAAAACGGGCCAATCAAGCCGTTCAGTGCCACATGGTGGCTGTACTAAGCCGGAATACTCCGTGCAGGGAAGAGGCCAGCAAACACCAGCTGATGAAGCCGGTGTTCAACAATAGGCAACACAGAGCCTCCATGTCCAGGGTTGGTCATGATGCAGCAGACTATATGCTGGGCTTGAACATGAGCACTGCCGAACTGCTCCATCTTCTACTTACAACGCAGACATCTCCAACAGTTTAGAATAAACGGTCATGAACAGGCATGCCGGTGCCATATGAAACAATGACGTTCCGCCTTCTACGTCTACTAGCTGCTCAAACATAGAAGTGAAGCTTGGTCAGAAGTTGCAATGCTCAAACACATTGAGGGAACTCACAATGTGCATACCTCAGCAACCTTTTTCTCATCCAGTGTGGTAGCCAACGGCAGTGATTTCGAATGGACAGTGTCATTCTGCAGAGTACTTTGTCCACTGTCTTTTTTTGCATGTATAATACACGAAGCCAATTCATTCCAACTCCTGTTAACTACAAGCAGATATTCCTGATCAAATCCGTGCCGGAACCTTGTTGTACCGCTGAAGAATTTACTCCAGGCAAAATGTCGTTGTAGCATTGTTAGATGGCTTTTTTCGTTGAATGGTTGCACGTACTATGGTTCATTACTTGTTGATTTCCTCTCTTTATCTGTCACACCCAGGCATACAAACGTAAACACAAACACACACTCTCTCTCTCTCTCTCTGTCTGTCTGTCTGTCGGTCTGTCGGTCTCTCTCTCTTTCTGTCTCTCTCTCTCTCTCTCTCGTCTATCTCTCTCTCTCTATCTATCTATCTATCTATCTATCTATCTCTCTCGTCTACCTCCGTCTCTCTCCCTCTCTCTCTCTCTCTCTCTCTCTCTCTCACCATCCACCCATCTCTGTACTGCTCTCACGTATCATGCACACAAGCGCATTGTTGTCCTATCTGGTTCATGGTTTCTTTGTCAAGTTTTCCCGTGTTCGCATGTGGTTCTTTTCCCTCCAAATTGCTCTATTCACTAAGTACAATGAATAGATCAATGTATCCAGATTGCTGTCCTGGATTTTTCTGCCTCACGACCAATAACTCATTCACAATTATCACAATACAACACTTGCCATACTGAAATGCCTGTCTCGTATCGACCACTGTTGCAGAAGTTGGCCAACTTTCGTGACATGTGCCCCGCAACATCGAATGGAGTATTCCACTTTGAGCGGCACATTATCACAAAGGTTCGTACAGTTTCTTCTCGGGGGTGCATAGTGTAGAGGTATGTCGCAACAACCAAAAAAAGATGGTGAATCGAGTGTCGCAGTCCCAAATCGTCGCAAGCGTCGCAAGTCGCGTGTCCCTTCGCTCAAAGTGGTGTTGTGAATGGTCATTTAAACATGTCGCACAGATGTATGACCTCCTGTAGAGTATTGTACAATCAAAAATAGAATTGTGTAGAATCGCGTACACTTCTCTGCGATGCGCATCGAGCGAGTCTTTTTCGTATCGCGGGAAAGATACTTTGACGCACAATGCGCGGCATGTCGCTGCAAAATCCTGCTGGGCATGCACAGTCCAAAACCGTATTCGAGCTGTCACGTGAGTCTGCCGTGTAAAAAGGTGCTGCCCATCGCTCGTCGCAGGAGTTACATTGGGCTCTAATCGAACACGGTTGAATAAGCGGTCACGTGCTTGTGGGTACAACCAGTCGCCTAGTCGATATAGTCACCGTGCCAGCAGGGACCAGGTGTTTGTTCGGTGTTTTTCCGAACTGAATCCCACCGTGGTTTAGTTCCGGTGCCTTTGTTTGATGCACGCGACAGCGTTTGTTTGGTGCAATTCCGATTCTGGTCGCGGAATGAATGGGGCAGAATCGATTGTGGCGATTCCAAAGAAAAGTGGAATGAGTTCTCATTCCAGGCGGATTGAAAATGCGCGGAGGCCACCGGGGGCTTTTTCGCTGTTGCATACCTCCGCCAACAAAACTTCAAACACTAGTATCTGTCGGCGGATATCATCCAGGGTATAGGCTGGTACTATAACCTCGGCACGGTAACTTGTTCGTGGTATATTGACCATTTGCTGCCTCAGAAAGCGTTCGACCAGGACAAGAACTGGAAATGCGCCGTCGTACCTCTCCTCCTCATCGTCGAGCAGGGCCTCTAGAATCACAGGGAGGCAAGCCAGAACAATTTTTCGAGCCCGACTATCCATAGCACAAAATGACCAAATGGGCACTGAGCCTGCCACTGGACTTCTTTCTACACAACAACACTGCTATGCTTCATGGCACGGTCTCTACCACCATCTGTAACATTTTTTTTTTCACGGTTCGCGTGAGACTCGGCTGGAAGCCGGGTTTTCCGCATCCGTAGGAACGCCACCACCCTTCTGTAACATTATTGCTATACAAACAGTATGTTCGGCCTGCGTTAGAATATGCAATTCCGGTCTGGCATTGCCGCATGACTGCAAAGCAACTTTCAGCATTGGATGTTCTGCAGGCTAAGGTATGCTGCGCCTTTTTGCGGAAGAAAGCAGTTCAGTTTGACACACATGAAACGAAGGAAAATCTTAATAAGCTATGTTTTCTAGAGTCTTTGCATTATAGAAGGCAACACATCTCTCTTGTCCTTCTCTTCAAGTACGTTAATGTCTATCCCCGCTACTTAT
This sequence comes from Sycon ciliatum, assembly GCF_964019385.1. Classification (NCBI taxonomy): domain Eukaryota; kingdom Metazoa; phylum Porifera; class Calcarea; order Leucosolenida; family Sycettidae; genus Sycon; species Sycon ciliatum. Next base: position 5,087,901 of record NC_088648.1, on the reverse strand, counting down.
CTAATTTTGGTATACATATCACAACCAGTGCACGACGTCCCAATAAGCTGATATTGACAAACCATGGTCAACGCTGTTCAAATCTCTTTTTCCATAAATACGGCACCCTCTGGAATTGTCTGCCCCCTAAGATACCTCCTTAACCAGTTTAAGTATACAATAAAAGAGGAGGCCGATGGCTTATGACCAATAAAAACTATTATAAAAACGGAGGTCCCCGAGGCAAGCCAGAACAATTTTTCGAGCCCGACTATCCATAGCACAAAGTGACCAAATGGGCACTGAGCCTGCCACTGGACTTCTTTCTACACAACAACACCTAGTACCTCGTCTCTGTCAAATAAGCGCTTCAAATCCATGTCGTACTTGTAGAGACGTTTCTGTGTCCGTTCTGATACCGTAGTCAAGCACATAAAGGCACATGTGCTTATGCGTGAGTTTTTGCGTTATTTGCTATTTTTTTGCGGGTCGTTTTGTCTCATACATAGGCACATGCGCTTGAGTTGCTAGTGTAGCGGTAACTTGAATAATTATGCACATAGTGCAGTACCGCAATGCACATTTTAACTATGTCAACATGGTGTTTTTGTGGTGTCTGTTTGTCGCAGGGTGGATTGCATCTAGGTTCACTTATCCCATGGTACGAAACGATTTGGGCCATTTCAGCCAATCAGTGACCGTTCTGAGCGGGGGAATATAGAGCGATATTCCCCCTGGGGTCAATAATATTCCCCGCTGGGGTCACTGGATTAATAATATTCCCCGCTGGGGTCAGGAATATTCCCCGGGTCACACCAATAAGGGAGATTTTAGTGCTGGTCACGCTCTATTCGGGGCAGTACATAGGAAAAATGGATTATACAATTCGTACTCTGTGTATACCGTGTCCCTTATATTTTCGCTCGTGCTAACGCACTCGTGAAAATATTCGGCAGTATACCCCTCGTACTCATGGGATGATCCATACTTATTAGCTCATGCGCTTACCGGTATATGTGAGGGTGCGTTATGCCCGGGTATAGGCACATGCGCTTATAATTATGCATGTCACTACGGTACTAGGTCGAATAGTCATGATGAAGTAGTCGCCAAACGCCGAGCTCGCGAGTGCAGGCACCCTAGTTACGGGCGCCGTAGATCTACGCCGTGTTTGGTGGCTCCTTCATCATGAGACATGACAGTCGTAGGCGGGCTATAGCCGAATGCAGAAACGTACGGAAGCAACTACCATGGCCATGGTGACAGCCAAGTGGCAGTCACTGAGTCTTCGCAAGGCTACAAACACTTGAAACAGCAGGCCCATCTCACACGAAAAAAACAAACATTCGACATCATTTCCGGAGTTGCGCAAAACTTTTGCCAGATTCCTAAAATTTAATGCATGCGGGCGCGTTTTTTGCTACGCTCATTCAGATTCCGTGATGGGCACCGACTGCGTTCCATGCCCCGAATGTGCGAACAAATGCAACCTCCCAACCTGTTTGGGCGCGTTCCTGTCACTCGAGTTTTTAAACTTTCTTCTTAATAATTTCGGTCAGTCGGCTACTATTATTTTCGTCTTGGGGGTTAGACAAGGGGAAGTAGCCATGTCGGGGCGTGAGCCCGCGTTTCGGCACCGAGAGTTGCAGCTCGCTCGACTTGACTCTACTGAGTTCAGAGGACCCACACCTTGATCTGGTGAGCTGCGTTGTGTGGATTCACTCGAGTTGAATCTTTGAGTGGAACCTATAGTCACGGTGAAAGAAGAATAGAGCGTGTGGTACAGTCGTATAGTGCCTCCCTCGACCTCAGGCCCTCACGGCCGTTGGCAGTACAACTATAAGTAGTCCACCATGGTCCACATACTACGGAGGATTAGCGAGACGAAATTCGCGTTCGCATTCGCTCTCCAAGGAAAGTCGAACTCAGTGAGGAAATTCGCGTTATGAGAAGGATTAGCAAACAGAATTCGCACATGCATGACGTTGACACGACGTACATTGTGCACAGACAGTACAGCGTGGTAAATTTATGACTGCCCTGACACGAATCGGCGATTCGTGTTCCGACTACTTGTCTTTTCCGAACGAAAAATGCGAAAGTTCGCAATCCAGTTCGCGAACTGAAAAATGTTTGCGAACGCGAACGCGAATTTCGTCTTGCTAATCCTCCGTATACTGATAGTGATCGAAACTAAACTGATGAGTGACGCACCCAAACCCCCGACTCCAAACAGAGGTGTGAACAACACAGCGTGGACAAAACAGCAACTGCACAGGTCCAGTACTTACTAGGTTTGACAATGTTGACCGTAGACTGTGAGAGCAGTCTGTGTGTGCGATCGACCCCTAGGCCCTAGCCCTGGGCCTAGGGCCGTAGGTGTCTCACAAGAGTCATGACCAAGGCAGACACGTATACCAGGTATACGTCGATCTACGGACCTGGTAGAGGCGTGAGATGTGGTCAGGTGAGAACAACACCCGCTCGTCTGACGAGGCGAGTGAATGGCCGAGAACGACACAAAGTAAAACTAGTCAGCTTGCAGGGTTTCACGGCAACGCACAATGAACTAGAACATCCAGTTTCCAAGGCCCGCATGCTCAAAAGTGCTCAACATGTGGACGATACAAAACAACAATGGCCGGTCCGCCAGGCAAGAAACCAGCTGAATAGGGGATTGGCGTACTGCGCGAATTGCGGAGAAAACTATTGGAACCGACTCCAGCTGCCTCAAGGAAAGTAATGAAGTAGGTTTCGAACCTGTGGAATGAATTTAAACACTACAATAGGACATTAACTCCTTACAGATAAGTCCGTCAACTCTGCAATCGATGATAGTCCTTGGCAGATTACGTTCGGTAAATTGCTGAATTGTGGTTTCCAATTATGCTAGTCAGTATGCTACAGTATGCTGGAATTATGCCAATGATGGTGCTATACTATGCTGCGGTCCAACCTAATGGTATGGTGAACTCAATACAAACAGTCCTTGGCGGATTATGCTCGGCAAACTGCTGAAGTATGCTATCCATTATGCCAGTGATTATGCCAGTGATTATGCTACATTATCATGCTGGAATTATGCCGATGATGGTGATAATTATACTGTACCCTTGCACTCTTGTTGAACTTTGCAATGTTACAACGACTCTGGCACCATGACAACATAGCTTATACGGGGTAACATTCACCAGGTTATTTCCTGCAGCATTTCCTGCAGCATGCCTAAATATGCCGGGAACACTTATCTTCAGCCTGCATCGTAAGATCTTTTTCGGCCGTCTGGCCTCAGAAGTGCTTCCATGCCAGGGCATAATATTTTACACAAAATCCGAAGATTATGCCAGAAATTATGCCAGCTTGATCCACCAAGGGCGTGTCGGTGATAGTAGTGGACCGATGTCCACATCAATGCATATTTCTTGCCTCTTTTCCACAGATTGTTCTGAGGCAGGCAAAAACATTACCGGCGGACTCAGTCAAGTTAGAAAGGAAGTATATCGCAACAGTCCTAGTAAGTGGAACTTGGTTGATGTGTAGCTTTGTTAGTTTGCGCCTCGAGACACGGACTGTGCTGAGTTACAATATTTGTTATCCTTCCCTCTCCATTTTCAAAATCCTCAAGCTCAGTGACCAGGTCACATGCCACCACAGTTGACGAGATTCCATTGACAATTGTGAAAAGAATACTTTCTGGAGCTCAACATGTGTAGCCGCATATACCGGTACATGTTCATACACTGTAAGTAGTTGCATTCGTTACACGCTACCCTGGCATCCCGACACCATCCGCACGAAGGTGGAGCACCGCCGCCTTGAATGGCTCGGACATGTTGCTCGGATGGAGGACCACTGTTTGCCGAAGCAAGTTCTCTTTCGCACGCTTCCGTCGCGTCGCCCAGCTCATGGCCCTCGTCGGCGCTGGAAGGATTGTATCATGTCTGACCTTCGTTCTCGCGGCCTCGAGGGGGAATGGCGAGCTGAATGCGAGTCGCGTTCCACCTGGCGCTCAGCGTACTCAGCACCGGTAGATGCCCAGCATCCCCTCCCGTCACCTGCTACACCTGCGACCGACAGTTTGCACGCCCCAGTGATCGCGCACGCCACAAGTGTAGGGTTGAGCGTGCGAAGCCGGTTGCGGAGCAGAAAGGTGCATGCCAGTGTGGAGAGTGTGGCCGTTGGCTGAAGTCCCGTGGAGGTCTGGCAAGGCACAAGTGTACTTACCCCCAGTCAGCAGTCGGTGCGCCCCTGCCGCTGCCTGCTTCTCCGCTGTGCTGCATCGCTCACTGCCAGGCTTGTGACCGCTGTTTTGCGTCTACACGTGGCCGCGCCCGTCATCGCTGCTCACGGACTTGTAGTCGTCCGATCGTACAGGACCGTCAGGGTTTCACATGTGTTTGTGCCTGCTCCCGCCGATTTCGCTTACCGCATCACCTGGATCGTCACAGGGTTGTGTGCTCCTCCTCTCGCTCAGCTGCCCCTCCGGGGCCCACGTAACCTTCATGGCAGTGGCTCAACAGGACAACAGGTGCTTGTGTGTGTGTGTGTGTGTGTGTGTGTGTGTGTGTGTGTGTGTGTGTGTGTGTGTGTGTGTGTGTGTGTGTGTGTGTGTGTGTGTGTGTGTGTGTGTGTGTGTGTGTGTGTGTGTGTGTGTGTGTGTGTGTGCTTGTGTGTGTGTGTGTACGGACAGCAGTGATCGTTGACGAGAACGGAAACATATGCACGTCACCGCGTGAGCAGGGACAGCGCTGGGGAAGGCACTTCTCTGGAGTGCTCAACGTCATGAACACTTGGACACCGAACGCGCTGAATGGTATCCCTCAACTACCGCTTGTCGAAGACCTCGCTGAACCTCCCACGCTGCGCGAAGTGTGCCGCACCGTTGCTCGCTTGAAGAATGGCAAGGCTGCTGGAGCCTCGGGCGTCCTGCCGGAGATGGTAAAGGCAGGGGGTGAGTCGCTGAACAACAAGCTTGTGGAGCTATTCGGAGATGTGTGACGTGCCGGCCAAGTGCCGCAGGAGTGGGTAGACGCTACCCTGGTGCCAATTCCGAAGAAAGGGCACCTGACCCGATGCGACAACTGGCATGGCATCGCGCTGCTCGATGTTGTCGGCAAGGTCCTGGCGAGTCTCATTCAGACGAGACTCCAGGGCCTGGCCAGCAGCTTCCTCCCGGAATCACAATGCGGCTTTCGGCGAGGTAGATCCTGCACGGACATGGTGTTCAGCGTACGTCAGCTGCTCGAGAAGACCATCGAGCATACATCCAAGGGTTTCTTCGTCTTCATTGACCTGAAGAAAGCCTACGACTCCGTGCCCCGTGAGTGCCTCTGGCAGGTGCTCTCCCGTGCTGGTGTCCCTCCCCCATGCTTGCAGTAATCCGGTCTTTCCACCATGAGATGTCTGCAGTATTGCGCGTGAGTGGCACAGACGTGGATCCGTTTGGCGTCACCAACGGCTTGAGGCAAGGCTGCACTATGGCTCCTGTCCTCTTCAACATCTTCATGTGGGCAGTAGTCACCAAGTGGCAACAGAGGGTCAGAGGTATTCCTGGCTTCGGTTTCGAGTTCAGCTACCACTATGAGGAGGGTCAACTATATCGCAAGGCACGCCGGGCTGACACCGCTGCCACCGCCCTAGAGGCACAGTTCGCGGACGATTCCTCCCTGTTTGCAACATCGCGTGCTGGTGCTGAGATTGCCTTGGACCTGTTCAACTCGACCGCTTCGGAGTTCGGCCTCACCGTTTAAATAAATCCAACCAACCAACCAACCGTGAGCGCGACCAAAACCAAGTTCTTGGTTGCGGAAGCTGGCGTCACGGCTGCGGACCAGGCGCCCATACAGCTTGCCGGTGTGGACATTAAGTGTGTGCCGGAGTTCAAGTACCTGGGGTGTATCATCCACTGTGGCGGCCGATCTTCGCAGGATATCAGCGCTCGGGTGGCAAGTGCGTCCGGGCTTGTGGTGCTCTGCAGCAATCTGTTTTCAGGAACAAGAACTTAGATCTTCATATTAAACGCTGTGTGTTTAATGCTTGTGTCCTGTCTCTGCTCCTGTATGGGTCCGAGTGCTGGACACCGCTGAAGCAGGACCTCCGTCGCATGTCTGTTTTCCACATGCGATGCGTGCGGTCGATATTGGGTATCACACGCCATCGTTGCTGGGATGACCACATATCCAACAGCCAGCTGCTTGAGTGATGGGGTGACTCTGAAACCATCGTCACCAAGGTTCAGCATCGGCGCCTCGAGTGGCTAGGCCATGTCGCCCACATGGACGACGTGTGGTTGCCCAAACAGTTGCTGTTCGGCACCCTGCCATCTCGTCGCCCGGCACATGGCCCACGTCGGCGGTGGAAAGACTGCGCTGTAAAGGACCTCCGCTCACGAGACCTTGAAGCGGACTGGTACAGAGTGGCCTGTGACTCTCGCCCAGACTGGAGGTTGGCTTACACCTCGGACGCCCCGGATCCCCTCGTACCGGCACCGGTGACTTGTTTCACATGCGCCAGGCACTTCGCACGTCAGGGTGACCTCGCTAGGCACAAGTGCACGGGTGAACGGCAGAAGCCAGTTTCGGAGCGGAGAGGTGCATGTCAGTGCCCTCGGTGTCATCGTTGGCTCCAGAGCCGCGGAGGCTTGGCTGTGCATCGTTGCTCCGCTTCTACCTCGTGCCCAGTACCGACCGAACCAGCTGCTGTTGTCACCGGTGACACTACCGCTCGGAGGTGCTGCAATGCTCACTGTGGCACATGCAATCGTTGTTTCCGCTCAACCCAGGGACGCAACCGCCATCGCTGTTCAACGCACTGCCACCGTCCAACGGCCAGAGAACGGGACAAGTTCCCGCATATGTGTATCTGCTCTCGCCGGTTCCGACTAGTCTCGCATCTGGGGCGCCATCGGGTGGCGTGCTCTTTCTCTCTCTCTGCTGCCCCTCCGGGGCCCACGTGACCCTAGTGGTAGTGGCTCTACAGGACAGGACAGGTGTGTGTGTGTGTGTGTGTGTGTGTGTGTGTGTGTGTGTGTGTGTGCTTGTGTGTGTGTGTGCTTGTGTGTGTGTGTGCTTGTGTGTGTGTGTGCTTGTGTGTGTGTGTGTGTGCCAGCTAGTTCGGTTGGTGGGTACACTTATGCCTGATTGTGTTGGGTCTGTTGCCAACAGGCTTGGCTGCTTGAAGGTGTATTGTTGTATCTGCCACCTTTGTTGGTTTCAGGGTTCATATACTTTCTATTTGAAGTATACATACCTGTTAACCATGGACTGCTTCTGACTAGATTAACTCTTGTGTAATCAATGGTGCTAGTGACGCTTAGATCAGATCCACTCTGACTTAGCCACCCACACTAGTAGCAAGTATTACCTTCATTGGGGGCAGGGGTAACTGCAGTTGGATCCCAGGACGGATACCCTGATGCCGTCAATCCTTTTTCTGCACCTTGTCCTCACCCACTTACTGAGGTGTGGTGAGCCCATAAGTGGGATCATTTTAAGTCCACCCAGAGTTTTGGGGATTTCAGGGGGTGTCGGCCGTTGGGCGGTTCAATCGCCAGTTGAGTCATCTTTCCAAGATTCCTTTTGAGTCTCTCCCCTCTCCCGGGAGACCGGCGTGACCAGTTTTGGCAGTGAGCAACAAGTACACGGACAAGTGTGTGCTTGTGTGTGTGTGTGTGGGCGTGCGTGCATGCGTGCATGCGTGTATGTGTGTGCATGTACTGGTGTGGCGCGAAGTTGTTGGTCATGTGGGACGTGGCACTGCGAAGTACTGCCCAGGCTCGGGTGCATGGATCAGGTAACGAAGCCGGCTCATTGCAATGTGTCAATTGAGGCTGGGACGGGCAGGGGTGGAGAGTGTTGCGAAAAAAAGAACTGAAATTATCCATAATTATAAAAACCGCTCCGAGAGCAGTTTCGAAAAACCTTAACTGGTGCAGTGCATGCAGTCCCCGTCGTAAAAAAAGTATGAAATTATAACTGGTGAGTCACGCGGGGTTTTGAACTGCTCAACGCAAATCGCGAATGAGGTCACCCGAACGCACCAGTAGCACGAGGTCGGCAGCGCACACACTACAACAGGAAGCTCAGCATACATTGTTGGTCCACACTCACTTCTGGTTGAGGCAAAGTCACAGGCACAACACCGTCACCACCACTGCAATCAGCGTAAATATTGCATGTGGGTGATTAGCATAAGGATGTCAGTGACGGTCAAGCACCGCCGAGTCGCCGACCCCAGCCTACATACGCCAAAGTCACTGAACAGAATGATATGAACCTCCCGTTACTGGTGCGTTCGGGTGACGTCATGCGCCATTTGGGTTAAGCAGTTCAAATCCCTCGTCTAAGGGGTCGTCCGTAATCATCGATCCTTTTCACGAGGAGAACAAGTTTCGTTTAAGGGCGCGTTCAGACTACCGATAAAAAGTGACCGATTGGGAAAGTCGCCAAGGTGATTTGATCACGTGACGTTACTGGCACGTTACCGGTGGGAAAGTTTTACTGCCGCGGCTGCTGCGGCAGTAAACTTTTACCGGCAGTAAAAAAGTGCTCAGGCTGCATGCGCGCTGGGAAAATAGGGAAAATCCCTTGTCAGTGCCGCGGTGAGAGCTGAAAACTTCACGGTAACGTTAGTTTGTTATCGGTAGTGTGAATGTCCTTCACGGTTTATCGGCATTCACGGTTTGACGGGGTTCACGGTAGTCTGAACGCGCCCTAAAAGGGTGGGTGGGGTGAGGAGAGTTTCCCATAAAAATATTGACCACTGACACGTCAATCCATTCTAGCTGTCAAGTCAATAATATTTTTTGTTCCAGGGGGAGGGTGGGGTCGAGTCATAACCAAGTCACTCATAACTAAACTTTTCCGTTCCGTGAAAGTTATCGATAATGCCGGATGGCCCCTAGCCATTTCTAATTTCATACTTTTGGCGACGGGGACTACTCTTGGTCGTATGCACAGCCAGCTCGGCCAGAGTCATGACAGAGATGACCTGACGCCCTTGGATCCTGGTTTTTATCCAGGCATAGATCTCAGACTACCTTGTCTCTTGCTCTACCCAAAGCCAAAATTCGGTATGGTTTATTTTCGGTTGGTTTCCTCGGCCCTGACCGCTGGAACGCGCTCCCTGCTGAGGCCCGTTTATATGTTCTTCATTGCACTTATTCCTCAAATCAGTACTTTCCTAGTACAGGGTACCCTGTAAAAAGGCCTTCGTGTGCTAATATGACTTAGGACGTCATCACTTTCTAGCCCTTTAAGGCTGCATTTTACATATACATGAGGCATTTTAATCAGGGTCAAATTTCAACCCGCCATGTACACACACGTACACACGTACACCTACAGTCTACACTACACCATGTACACTAGTACACTACAGATCCCGCGTACCGGTATACTCGGCTACAGATTGTATTGGCCGGTGAAAAATTCTGCCGGGTATGCGGGGTCGGACGAGTGCCATAAGTTCTCGCGTCGCCGTACAACTTTGCGCAGTTCGACAGGATCACTCGCACTACACTCCACCGCAATTGCGCGCAAATGGAACTAGCGATTGGAAAAGTTTCTGTACCGGGCTGTTGCTGGCAGTTATCATGATTGTTATAAGCGTTGCCGCGATAAGTGTAGCGGTACACAAGTTTTGAGGTCTCAAGAAAAGCAGAATGCGAGCATACGCATGCGCAAAGAAAGGCTGGAGAAAGGCAAGGTAGTTCACTCTTTCATTAGTTGTAGATCCAAGGATTAGTTGGAAGAAACACTGCCTCAATTCTCGAACAGCACTCGGTGATCGTCAGGCTACTAATTGCTGTTAACAGACATTACATTGGTTTGTCCCTTACTAACTTGGCCATAGCTTTCGAGTAGGAAATCTCAAGGCGAGCTGTCAAGAAGTTTGATACCATGGGCTGTCTTTCGAAACCGGTAAGTCCGCTTGTTCTTGCAAGGATCTCTCTGATCTGTTGTACTCCTTCGAAGTTACGGTCGAAAATCGGGGCAGACTACGGCAAAGGGGCTCAAATTTCGACTGCAGGGACGTTCCCCAAGGAGGTGTTCTGCGGCGTGCATGGTTTGTGCTGTACATAAGTAGCCTAGCATCTGTGCTTCCATCTGTAGTTTGCAAGCAAGATGTTGCAGTTGTTATACATGTAGTGATTGATGCGAATGTATTTGCCTGATGTGTTCTTCAACACGTCAGGTGATGCGGCCACGAATCCGGCTAACTTTACTAATTTATTAAATGGAATTCTACAACTGTAAACCTGCGATAGTCTGTACTGCGCTCACAACGTCCTTCCCATCGCCCCTCACTAATTTGCACACGCATGCGCAAAGAAAGGCTGGAGGGAGGCAAAACAGTTCAGTTCACTCTTTCCTTCGTCGTAGATCCACAGATTAGTTGGAAGAAACACTGCCTCAATTCTGGACGAGCACTCGGCGATTGTCCGGTTACTAGTTGCTGCTAACAGAAATTACATTGGTTTGTCCCTTACTAACTTGGCCAGAGTTTTCGAGTAGGGAATCTCAAGGCGAGCTGTAACGAAGTTTGATATCATGGGGTGTCTTTCGATACCGGCATGTACGCTTGTTCTTGCAAGGATCTCTCTGATCCGGCTAACTTTGATCTTTTTTTTAATCGAATTCTACAACTGTAAACCTACAGTAGTCTGTATTGCGCTCACAACGTCCTTCCCCTCGCTCCCTCTCTCCCTCCTCCCCATGGTGCCTGCTATGTACGTCGGTCCCGAGACCCTTGGTCGGAGGAGTCCAACGCACCTCACCAGCACAGCTCATGTAGCGCCGACACACACACACACACACACACACACACACACACACACACACACACACACACACACACACACTTACACACACAAAATGTCAAAAAAAGGATCATTTCCTTCTTGTATTGCACGGATGAACTAGATGGACCCATAATAGCAAGAGTACATAACCCCCAGAGTGTGCAACGCTGATCCAGCTCTGCATAGGGTCTTGGTCGAGCGGAATCGGATCTTCTGATGTCATGCGTACACTCCACACCAGCGAAAGGCCGGTCTCGAGTCAGGGCACCATTGTTTTTGATCCAAGAGTAACCGCGACTCCCCGGGTTCTCCTCAGATGTGTACGGTATTATGACGCAAAGATCCGATTCCGCTCGACCAAGACCCTATGCAGAGCTGGATCAGGCGTTGCACACTCTGGGGGGGTTATGTACCTTGATAATAGGGTAATATGGGCTGTAGCTCTGTGTCTAAAGGACTACAAAGTTTAACTCGGATATTGGGCCAATGTAATCATGGATAGAAGGAAGGAAAAACTGTTACTGACTAACTGTCCATCAATGTAACCTTCTACGTTTTTTACATAAACTTGAGCCTCCCAAGTTGGGCGGTCTGTTGCTCTGCGTCATCGAGTTGTAGTAAGGCCGGTATGTCCAATTGTCTTACTAGTCTCGTTATCATCCAGTAACGTTCGGCATTCTTTTTGCCGTGGAACACAGCTCATGCTCATCTTCATAACGCTTTTCTTCTCCTCTACACCCTCTTTGGACCTATTCCTAACCTGAGCCTTCCAAGTAGGAAGGTTGTTGGTTTGCACCTGGTAGATGTGTTCGAGTTAGGTGTCAGGTCATTGAATGTCTCAGTACCTTTTGTTAGTTTTGTGCCATGTTGTCACACTATCCGACATAATTATGATCTGGTTGCATTGGTGGAACTTTATTCATAATTCGTAACATTTCCGTATTTTCTTTTATACATACCGGTACTATTATTATTGTAGTCTTTTGGACGTTGAATCGATTGGTTTTGGTCCGAGAAGGCTGGATACACAAGTCACCTGGTCACTGTACCTGTTTGTTGTTTGTTTGTTTTTTGTTTTTTTTTGTTTTTTGTGTATATTTAACTTCACACATAAATGGGAACTGTGCCCAATAAAATAAAGGCGAATATGGAAGGAATGAAGCAAAGCAGGAAAGGAAACAAATGAGAGTAAGACAGAAGAAAATCGCAAATCAAAATACCCCACGCTCCAGAAGTGCTCAGGAACTGACAGAACCGGTCACATATGCCCGGGGGGGGGGGGGGGGGATGGCACACAATCATATGCCAGAAGGAACAACAAGGGCCGCAGCGGCAACAATAGCAGCAGCATTCCAACACAAAATTTCACGTCTACACATAGACATAGACGTGTTCATCCACGAACACCCAAACTTGTCTCTAGCACCGCGGGCTTCAACTAACAGCCAGTTAGTGCACATTCCTATCACTCGAGTTGAGCCTTGGTGTGAAAATTGTAGCCTGCAGGCGGTCACAAATTGCAACAATCACAAAATTTAGGAACCAAAACTGAGTACTGAAACAGTCATTGACCTGACACCTATCTCCAACACATCTCCAATTCGAAAACCAACAGTCTTCCAACTTGGAAGGTTCATTGTTAGTGAAAGACCGAAGAGGGGAAGGTCAGCGCAATGAAATAAGTGCAAGCTAAGTTGCACATGAACAAAGAATGTCGACTGAAAGCTGGCAGCCTATAATATAGTAGCGAAAAGGCATTGTAGCAGCGCCCCATGTGTGCTTTCCTGCCACGGAGCAGGATTCTGCTAGTGCATGGTCGTTGGAGAGCCAATTCTGCTCCAGAGCTGGGTCAGCTGGTTGGGAGTCTGTGGAGCACCGTATTTGGAGGGGTATAGTGAGCGAGTCTCACGCGAACGTAAACATTAATTAAATTTTCCAAAGCCAGATTTAAACCAGGCCCAAATGTACGTAATACCTCAATCAAATCTTCGGCCAGGAGGCTTCATCAAGATTGAGGAGAAAAAAACAAGTGAGGTCGACTTATATCATGCACCACAAAGTGGAATGAAACTACACCATACGTGATGAGAGTACACCATCCTTTAGACACCGGCACACATACACGCAAACACACACACACACACACACACACACAAACACACACACACACACATACCCAAACACACATACCCAAACACACAGACACACACTCACACTCACACTCACACTCACACATGCTCACACTCTGAATCACACCCATGCTCACAAATGTGCAAAAAAAGACACAAAAAGGAAAAAAACCCAATGTGCCTGAAACCAAGGTATGAAGAGTAGTGGGACTATGCCAAAAATAGGAGATTTTGTCACCAAACTGCACTCACTAAAGGCCGATTCACAATATAACTTCTTGCGACGCGACATGTGACTTGCGACGAGCTGCGACAGCGACACACGATTCACAATCCTTTTCATGTTTACGACAGCTTTTTGCACTAGTAGTACTATGCACATACACTGAACGTGCGCTGCACGTGCACCCGGGGTAGAAACTGTACTCCATTTAGGTATGGCGCGCGTCGCATGTCGCAAAACTTGAACTTTTTTCAACTTCCGCGACAGGTGCCTTGCGACTGCACGCGACAGCTCGTGACAGGTAGTTTCTTGTCGCAACTGTCGCAAATCGCGTGTCACGTCGCGGAAAGTTGTATTGTGAATCGGCCTTTATGCTACAACATTGTGCTGGACTGTATAACAATGGCGTAAACAAGCACACATGACAACAGGACAGTGACAAAAGTAACTTTCAGATGGCGTCTGGATATCTGGATGGCCTGCCTTATCCGGCGGTTCGGCGGTTTACGTACGGCACTTCCTTTGCGAGTATGGATAGTGATGTACAGGGAAGGAATAGCGCAGTGGATGGGTGTTGTAGTGGTTGGTGCAATGCGTAGTGCTCTCCCCAGGGCCTTTGTGAGATATTAGAAATCGCAGTGAAGAGACTACTCGATTTGAGAATGGTGTGTGTAGTGACTGCAGTGGAGCTTGCGTGCCTTAAGAATTCAAGGTATATCCAGAGTATATTCCGAAGCCTAGATCTGTGAATTTTTCAATATAATAATTATAACCGGTTTATGGTTGCAGTCAGAAACACTGTTTTCCATACATTGTGTCATTCGCCTTGTGACACACTGTCATTGTAAAGACAATGCTCTTGTTCGACCATGGACCAAATTATCATGAAAATTAATGCACGTGCTACTAGTGCGTATATTTCTTCCATATACAAAAACTTCGTGACTTTTTGACGGCTGCGTACAGCTCTGGAAGTGCTCACTTTGACTTGGAATGACACTCGTGGCATTGTCTAACCTATTTACAAGCTATATGCAAAAAAAAAAAAAGCAACTTAGACGAATGAGATTGAGTTTATTGAGTCCCGTAGCTATGCAAAAGACGTTATTTCAGTAGCGCCTGGTGCTAGCCAGGGTCCACACAGAATTAATTGCGTGTTTGTTGTGCCATCGGCATGCCTGGTGCTATCCTGTACCTGTCCCGCACCGTACCATGAAAGACAGCCAGCCAGCCAGACAGTCAGACATCAATACGGTGTTGTACGGTATCAGGTTGTAGTATAGCATGTCGTACAACAGTACGATGAAATTGTGGGAGAAACCAGCGACCGCTTGGGAACGATGAACATTACAACAGTCTTATTGTGAGTGAGAGTCAGGCCAAGTTTCTGAAGATCCGTAGCGAGTGCTATCCCGAGCATTATGTTAGCAGTACAAAAGCATAGACAGGATGCGTATTATAGGAGACCCAAGTTGCTGAAGATCAGTAGTCATTGCTGATAACGTGCAGAAAAACTAAATCCGCAGCCTCTTTTGCCGTCGGCAACATTAAGCACAAGCACGCTATCAAGGCAAGGAAATTACTAAGTTGAATTATCTTGATTTTTTTATTCATTTTATTCCAAGCAACACATGGCTGGGGTAGCCAATGATCACTTTGCGTAGCGATTGCCGGGTTTTTATAGCCAACCACGGCTAACAAGGAAAAGAGTAAGAAGTCAAAAAAGAAAAAGAAAAGAAGAAAGAAGCAAATGAGGACTACAATTGTGGTCTACTGGTAAAGCAAGGCGTTCCTGAATGCTGTTAAAGTAGAAAGGCCCTTTGTCCCCTGGTGCAGCAAAAGCCAATGCAAATAGCCATTAAGAAGAGGGGAGTGTAGCAATGCAGAAGAGTGGACCAGAGGAAGTGAGAGTTGGTTCCTAGTGCAGCTATCCCGTCAAAACCAGTCAAATTGTTTAAGATACGGGTTTTTTTTGGAAAGACGAATACGATGGATAAGACAGCACATCATGATTTGTCATCTTTCTAGGAGAGGTCTGGTCGAGGATAACATATAGAGAGCGACACTAGAAACGGACTTGGGCATATGATAAAGAATCTGAACCCTTTCAGTGCCAGGCCCGATGCACGTGGTTGGCCGGGCAATTTTCATGATTTTTTTTCAAATTAGTCGTACCAACTCAAACCGACTTGTCTTCCGCTGGCGTAGCTTGTGCTGCTGCATTCTGCTCAAGCTCGACATCGACATCTCCGATATCCTCAGAGCCGTCCAAGGCAACCACTGCAGTAGGTACGACATCGACCACGGCCCACTCGTCGGCAAAATGTGTTCCATCACGATCGCGGACGGCTATGTCCGCATCCAAGTCATCGCCTTCACTATCGCAGCTCCAGTCATCACTGTCCGAGTCCATGATGGACTGGAGCACCTCTTCAGCCGAAATGCGGCAACTCGCCGTGTGTGAGTGACAGCTAGTGAGACCTAAAGTACGTTCCGTCAGTCTAATTGTTTCTGAATCGAAATATGTTTTTCGCGCTAGTGCTCAGAATGTATGCTCTCGCGCCCATGCTTACTCCAATACGGCGAGTGAGGTCTTATTCAGCAGGGGAAAACCGCTAGTTTCCCCTCGAAAAGTCCCAATCGGCCAAGCTAGATCGTAGTGCATGGCGGGTGAGATACAGTAGTGCGCACTACGAGGACGAGATATCTTGTCCTTGGCCAATCATGTGGAGGTCTGTAGGAGGAGTTATCTCGTCCTTGGCAGTGAAAGGGTTAAGGAGGGAACGATTGTGAATTTCCAGTTTCTGCTGTTGGGTAATAGATAGATTTGTCCAGGCAGTACAGCAGTAGTCAAAATGCGGCAAGATATATGCATTATAAAAAAGAGCACGACAGCTGTCAGGAAGATGGGCGCGGTGTGAGTATATTCTACCTATGGCTGGACTAGTCTTCTTACATATGTGGGTAACATGATTAATGTATTGTATCGTCACTGTATGGAATATAATTTTACCTCATTGGCTCAACAGGTCAATGTATTACTACAAAAGGCCATAAAATCCGATTATAAGGAGATAAAAGGAAAAGAAGGAGCAAACCAAAAGTGGATGAAGTGGGAGAAAATAGCAATCCCAATAAATTCTGCAATTACTTTTGCCTAACCAGGGTTCCAGCCAGGTCAATATAGTAGGGGGGGCGGGCATGGGAAAAGGTTACCCCATGACTCATTTTTTCCAATGTCCAAAATTGTCTTGCCATGCAAAATGTAACATACAGGGTGAACCCCCGACTTCACCCCTCACAAATGTGCCTTTATGAACCCTCTAGTATCGTCTGTATTTTCGTTGAATGGCCGGAAAGAACACAAAAATCGGAAAATGAGAAGGGGGCGGCACTTTTTCACAGGGGGGGGGGGGGGCGCTGCACCCCCTACCCCCCCCCCCCCCCCTTTGGCTAGAACCCTGCTAACTCATATTCAAACTGATTGAAACGTTTTTGCAATACAATGATGTAGCCAATCAATGGAAAAAAAAACATTTCCATCAGTTCTAATAACATGCATGATGAGCTAGGCAAAAAAGCATAGCGTAGGGCCCTGAGCTTCCAAGCTCTCTGTTCCGAGTCTTCTTCGCTCATGTCACTGTCACCTGATTATCGCTGACTCTGCATCACCAACAGTTGCTCGTAACTTGAGCTGCGATTGCAGCAAATTGAAAAGTGCACAGCTTCATCCTGTCAACACTTCAAAAATTTACAATCAAAGCATTGCCTCTTGATATTGTTGTTGCTCCAGGGGTGTTCTCAGCTCCTACGCATCTTGCTATGCCTTTGTTTAATCCACCAAGGATTATCGGCCCTAACAAAGCTCTCTACTCCAGCTGATGTTTCGTCGTGTCAATGTTTAACTTCGGGAGGTACCTGTGAGTTCCTAAAGAGACAGTGTGTTGTATACAGTCACGTTTCACTGATCAGGCGTTCAGTCATTCGGCATGTAGGCCACCTGACAGCATGCAGGCAGCTCAAGTTTGCCTGTGTGTTCCATGCAAAGAGTTGTTACCGTGAAATTTGCAGTATTGCTATAGAGGGGGGGGGGGTCGTATTGATGTTAAAACTTAGTAAACATCAGTGCCGTATGTTTTCTTCATAAAATGCAATTGTGTGATGTCCACAACTTTCTTAGTGAAAAGTGTCGTATACTGAGGAAATGTTAAAATAAGGGAAAACAAGAAAGGAAAGAGGACAATAGACGTCCTTGGCAAAAACGCGCTAATGTTTTTCTTGATGGTACTCTTGCCCGGACATTTCAAATAACGCTAAATCGTAGTGGATTTCACATTTTTCATAAATCGAGACTTTTCGTGAAAGTTCAACTTACACTGGAGGCAGAGCATCCAGAGAGAACCTCATCAAACGGCGTTGCTCAGCAGCATCAGCCAAATCTGTAGATTAGCGCCGTGAATCTGCGTGATTGATTTAATCAAGCTGCCAGCTGGCAGGTGTACATGCGGCGCTCACGTGCTCTAGCCACTGGCTAGTGCGCCAATAACACGGTAAACCTTCACATTGCACATACCTACGGAAGAAGGGGAGAAAAAACGAAGACGAAAAAAAAAAGACAACAATGGGTGTGTAGGCGCTACATGAGCTGCGCTGGTGAGATGCAGTGGACTCCCCCGACCAACCGTCTCGGGATCGGCGTACACAGCAAGCACCATGGGAGAGGGGGGTGAGAGAGAGAGAGAGAGAGAGAGAGAGAGACAGAGAGACAGAGAGAGAGACAGAGAGAGAGACAGTGAGACAGAGAGACAGAGACAGAGAGAGGGAGAGAGAGTACACAAGAAAGAAGAGAGAGAGAGAGAGAGAGAGAGAGAGAGAAAGAGAAAGAGAGAGATGGGTAAGTGAGGGAAAGAGAGTGAAAGAGGTGGAGAGATATAAGTATAGAGAGAGAAAGAGTTCAGCGGCATATCGTCGCTATTACTATAATGCTACTTTTAGAAGAGGGTCAACATAATGATTTGCGTCCACTGATGGCAGGCCAGGGTGATACATGTGCATGGCTAGCACCAATTGTACAGAACTATCACATGTCACATGTTGCACGTTGATACTATAAGTGTATTGTAGTTACGAATTGTGTACGGAACTGTCACATGCTGCAAGGGCAGTATTGTCAAGACCTGCTAGGTCGCTTGCAATATTGGTGCGGTGCGTATTACTGCTATGCATTTCGCGAGTGTAATATTTATTTGTTAGTCTGTTAGATCTGTTACATCACGAGTGCATATCTGTTACGTCTACGTCAAGACACATTTTACGATACAGTAATTGCTATGCGTGTTCGTACCACGACATGTTCACGAGCGGAATATCTTGTGAATCGTGCTAATTTATTATAAGTAGAATTGTTGACACACTAATTTGGTTGCAATGTACATGTACTTACTAGTACTTGATCCGTTGCATTATCGCCATCCACGGCAACTCCGCTACGATCTACTTGGCGAAACTTACTCTCGCTGACAGGGTGTGCTGTCACCCTGTCGCTGGGTGCAAGCACCCCTTGACAGACACTGTTTTCACCTCCGTAATCAACAATTCTTTAGTCTTTCACTTCAGCAGATTGCTAGTTTCTGTTTTGTTCTGCATTCAAATTATTATTGCTTTTCTTTTTTGTTGCACCTGCACTCCGCGCTGCACGTGCACGCGGACTTTGGCAGTCGCCATAATTAGTATCTCTATGGCTACGATGATTCATGCATTTTCTGTACGCTGCATTTTCTCTCTATGCCACGTCGTTGTGTACATGCATGCGGCGCAAGCCAATGCACGCACGCGGGCACGTTTTGCTGAGGACAGCGATTTGAGAGAGAGAGTTTGTCAAGTTCGAGAGAATGGTGGTTAGCTTCTTGCCCAGATTAGTGACAGTTGTGGTTGTTGTTTGCCTTTGCGTTTTCCTGGTTTCATTCTCTGCATTCTTAGTTGTGTCCCATGTCTGCATGCTGTTTTCCGAGTGTCAGTTCACTACACCAGAGTTCGAACAATTATAATTTAATACAGTCTTCACCGAAGGGGAAAGAGTCCTAAACAACTGGCCCTTCGAGCCGGATCTCGGACTGAGCTTGTTCTGTAGAGTGTAGTAGTATGTAGACATTGTAGTAAAGTTATAGTGCTGTGGAACGTAAAGTTAGCATCATGTCCTCGGCGTCAGCTCCGCGTACGAGCCAACGCTCAACCAAGGGTGTGCCGCCATTGAGATATGGACACGAGGAGCCCGAACTCGCCGCGGCTGCGGATAAAAGGAGCTCGGTGTCCGCTGTCCCGTCCAGGGCCAGTAGCGGTTCCCAGCTCAAGGTCGAACTGAAAGCTACAGAGCTGGAAGCGGCGGAGGAGCTCGCCACCATGGAGTTAGATGTAAAGAAAAGGGAGATTGAATTCCGCAAGGACATTTGGGCCAAAGAGTTGGCGTTAGAGGAAGCAATAAAAACGGAGCAGCTGTCCCAGAGGAGTTCCCCGAGGCGGCGAGGGCATGGCTTGACTGCGGAGGCACTTGCCAAGTTTGACGATGCCTTGCAAAGATGTGGCAACACTCGTATCGTCCCGGCCGCAAAGTGCGTATCATTGAGTTGTGTGGACCAGGGTCGCGTTGTCAAGCCAGCAGGGCAAGCTGGTGCCGAAACCCGGGGATATGATAGCCTTACTGAACAGACAGCAGCAGTGGATGGCGCGCGGAACATGGACTGGAGAATGTCAGCCGCAAGGCAGTCAGCTGGCACATCTGAGGCCTCCGAAGATTCCGCAGTGTCATTCAGTCAGGCTCAGCAGCCAAGGCCAATCTGGCACTCAGCTGTGCGGCATCCAGGAGCTGCAGTGCAGCACACAATGGCAGTGCAGCACGGAAAGCGAGCCGTGCACCATCACCACGCTTCAGTGCATCAACCAGTAGCAGCTGCCTCGTACCTAGTGCGGCAGCAGCCAGTGCTCAATCAGCTACCTGTAACCGTTGCGGGTCCACTGAGCATGCCTCAGCCACAGCCACAGCCACCACAACAGTCACAACCGCAGCAGACGTACAAACCACAGCCTCGTCGAATCGTCGAACATCAGACGCTCCCACCCGACATGGCCCGCGTGCAGAAATGGGCAGACGGCATACCAGACGGTTGGCGCCAGGGCATTCGCCAGGCACAAATAAAACCGTTGGAGCTGCCAAAGTTTAATGGGGAAGAGAGCAGCTACATGAAGTGGCAGCAGCAGTTTTTGCGTCTGGTGGACGAGGACCCATATGTGTCCGACCACTACAAAATGGCTCGTCTTCGCGAAGCAGTGGCCGGTGGAGCAGCAGAAGATTTGATAGCGGACTTGTTGGACGGCGAGGGTGCGTACCAGTCCGCAATGGCTGAGCTGGATGCGTGGTATGGTGGCAGCCAGCGCGAGCTCGAGCGCCAGCAGAAAGAGCTGTATGCACTGCCACGCATTCAGCACGACAAAGCCACCGCCGCTCTGCAGACGCTCGCCATCAAGCTCCGCAACGTGCTGCTAAACATGCAGGCGGGCCACATCATGCCGGGAAGAGAGATGTACGTAACGGTTACACAGAAACTGCCCCGCAACCTTCTGCTGCGCTACATTGAGCGTTATGACGACGCCACTGGTAACGTGGATGACCTGTCCAGATGGCTGCTGGATAGAGTGCATCGCATGCGCCAGGTTGATACTCGCATTGGGGACGTCTTGACGGTCAAAAAGCCGGAGAAAGCGGCTACAGGGCGCACGCAAGGCCACCACACCATGGCCACCGTTCCAGCAGCTAGCAGCAGAACAACGTCGGCCTCGGCACCAGCGCCACGAACAACGGTGTGCCCGGTGTGCCAGGGGCATCATGCCCTTGCTGTATGTGCTGAGCTGCGCAAGATGTTGGTGGGCGAGAGGTGGGGAGCGGTCAAGCCCCTGTACAGCGTTTGTACGAATTGCCTACAGACAGGGCATCGTTCAAATGACTGCTCTGCTAAGCCATGTGATGCGTGTGGACGAAAACATAACAGTTTGTTACATGTTTGGAAATCGGACAAGCCACACATTTATATCTCTACTACTGACGCCAATGCCAGACACACAGCGGTCAGCAGTTCGACACAGGCAGCCAGGCAGCGCACAGCAACGCCAACAGCCAGCGTGCCGTCAGCAGGTGCGGCACTGCACATCCTGCAAGAGCCAGCTGCGACTCTACGCGCGTCCGGTGGAATGGCGTTCATGACCGTGTCTGCCACACTAGTCAACAAGGACCGCCAGATGCAGGTGACCACCCTGCTCGACTCAGCGTCATCAACGAGTTACGTCACCGAGTCTGTGGCCCAGGAGCTTGGACTTACGGGTCCTCAAGAGTCATTGCAGACCACAGTACTCGGAGGGAAGACAGTTAGTGGTACCCGACCACACATCAATGTCGGTGTCCAGACTCAAGATGGCAGACTGGCCCAGTTTAGGGCGTGGGTGCTGCCAGCTGTAACGCCAATGAGTACGGTGGACTGGGCCCAGAACAGCGACACGTGAGCAGGAAACATCGAATTCCAGCCGTTGCCGTCTCCCACAGTGGGCATTCTGATCGGTCTGAATGCAGCAGAGCTGCACACGTCACTGGAGGAGCGCAGTGGCCACTCAGAGAGCGGACTGATTGCCCGGCGCACACCACTCGGTTGGGTGTGTTTCGGCCCCTTGGGGAACAACAGTACTGCACTGCAACATACCTGCATCGCCCTGTGCACTGAGGCTGGCGTACAAGAAGAAAGTAAGCTCGATGAGATCGTTCACAAGTTCTGGGAGACAGAAAAGGTGGGCACGGAAGCGGCAGCATCCAATGTCGAGACGCCATCGCCAGCTGATCGCCAGGCCGAGTTACACACCAACGACACTGTGCAGTATGAAGACGGGCGCTACACGATGTCCATTCCATGGGCGAGCAGCCAGTCACAGCCTCAGCTGACCTCCAACCGCATCATGGCCGAGCAGCGGTTGAGGTCCTTGGAGAAAGCACTGGACAAGCGACCAGCAGTGAAGAAGCAGTATCACGAGGTCATGAACAGTCATATTGAGAAAGGCTACGTCAGCATGGTACCTACTGAGCAAGCTGACGGAGAGGACCAATGGTATCTGCCACACTTTCCGGTGGTACGCGACGATAAGAGTACCACGAAAGTCAGAATTGTCTTTGACGCAGCGGCAGAGTGCAACGGTGTCTCGATTAACGACGAGATGTTGACCGGTCCAGCGCTGCAAAACGACGTATCCTCTGTGCTGCTGCGCTTTTGTATGGAGCCAGTTGCTCTGGTAGCGGACATCGCAGAAATTTTCCCGCAAGTCGTTCTCGCAGAAAGTGACAGGAAATACCATCGTTTCCTGTGGAGGGTGGATGGAGAAGTCTGTGTGTTTGAGTGGAACCGGCTAATAATAATAATAATAATAATAATAATAATGACAGTTCGCATTTCACTCATTGCATGAGGTCAACGCATCTGTTAACAATTTCGAGCCAAGCAGCTCTATCAGAAGCAGATTGCACAGCAATCTGCTTGGCTCGCTTCATGAGCTGCTTGGCTCGAAATTGTTAACAGATGCGTTGACCTCATGCAATGAGTGAAATGCGAACTGTCATTATTATTATTGTGTTCGGCATAAAGGCATCCCCCTACCTGGCAGGCAAGGCGGTCAAGAAGACCCTGGAACACTTTGGTGACGGGTACTCTGCAGCAGCGGTGGAAGCCATCGACAAGTCCACGTATGTAGACGACCTGCTGAGCTCGGCTGCATCCGACGAAGCTGCGTGCAACACCCAGCAGCAAACGCAGTGTCTCCTAGCGCAGGGTGGGTTCCACTTGCGGAAGTGGTTATCGAACAGTGCAGCCGTCATGGAGTCCATCCCAGAGGCCGACCGCGCCAAGGAAGCGGTGTTAAACTTGGGTGAGCGAGATGCTCACAGCTGCCTACCAACAGTGAAGACACTCGGCGTCAGCTGGCATGCACAGTCCGACACGTTCACCTTCCGCTACCAGCAGACCAAGCAGAGTCCAACGAAGCGTTCAGTGCTGAGCGGGCTGTCGACTGTGTTCGACCCGAGAGGCCAGATCGCGCCATTCACGATCCGGGCATGCATTCTTTTCCAGGACTTGTGTCTACTCGGTGTTGGCTGGGATGAGCAACTCCCTAGCGCAGAGACGAAGAAATGGCAAGCCTGGTTCGGTGAGCTGCCAGCTCTCTCAGGAGTTCAGGCTCCACGCAGCTCAAAGGCACCAGGTGCACCAGAGAGCCAGCTGTCGGTTCACACCTTTGTTGACGCATCTGATCAAGCTATTGCCGTGTCAGCATACGTGCGTGCAGTGGACGCTACCGGCAACGTCAGAGTAACTCTGGCAATGGCCAAGGCAAAGCCAGCTCCAATTCGCCGACAGAGCATCCCTCAACTTGAGCTACGTGGTGCGGTACTCGGTATCCGCGTGAGCCAGCACCTGGAGCAAGCCATCGGGATACCCATTAGCCAGCACACATTCTGGACAGACTCGATGAATGTGCTTGGCTGGATTCGCAACCACAGCAGGCGGTACAAGGTTGACATCGGCAACAGCGTATCACTCATCCAGGAAGTGACCAGCGTCAAGCAGTGGCACCACATCAGCTGCAAGAATAACCCAGCTGACAAAGCGACGCGTGGCCTACTAGCAGAGGACTTGGCCAACGACACGTTGTGGTGGAACGGTCCTGCCTTCCTCTCCAGCGCACCAGAGGATGACTGGCCCAAGCTTCCAGACTCTGTTTCGACAGCCGAATTACCTGGCCAGTTGAAGCGGATGATTGAGGCCACACTAGTCACGGTACCAGCAGAGGACGAGCAGCAAACTAGCCGACTCAACCCGGTCAACTTTAGCAGCTGGCTACGACTTGTGCGGGTCACCGCATGGTGCAAACGTTTTGCGGACAACTGTCGACACCGCCAGGCTCAGCCAGCAGACCCTACAGCGCAGCAGTCATCCAGCGCTACATCCAGCATCAGTGTCGCACGCGATGGCAGCCGTCCGACTCGCAAGGCCTTGAAGCGAAGGCACGCCCTGCCAGCAGTAGAAGTGCCCGAGCTCTCAGTGAGCGAAGTTCGCAATGCTGAATTCCACTGGTTTGCCAACGCTCAGCAGGACTCTTACAGTGACGTCATCAAGGCCCAGCGCAGCGGTCAACCATTGCCCAAGGCGCATGCACTTAGCCATCTGATGCCAGAGTGGGATGGAGACGCGAAGCCAGGGCTTCTCCGCATGAACGGGCGCCTGAAAACCGCTCATCATTTGCCCAGTAGAGCCCGGCAACCCATCATCCTGCCAGGCAAGCACCCTGTTACGGCTCTACGTATTGCGCATGAGGATGTGAAGTGCAAGCATGTGGCTGGAAAGAACCACTTACTGGCAAACCTCAACGGCGAGTTCTGGGTGGTTGGTGGTCTCGGCGCTGTCAAGGCTCACCGACGTTCCTGCCCTGGCTGCAAGTTACAGTGGGCCAAGCCAGCTGAGCAGTTGATGGCGCCGTTGCCAAGCTTCAGAACAGCAGAACCTGTACGTGCGTTTCACCGAGCGGGCGTGGATTTCGCAGGGCCATTCCTGACGAAGCAAGGTCGTGGCAGGGTCAAGACCAAGCGCTATCTGTGCGTCTTCACCTGCCTCCAGTCAAGAGCAATGCACCTGGAGATGGCATACTCCCTCGACACTGATGGTTTCCTGCTGGCTCTGAGTACAAGATTTGTGAAGCGACGCGGTCGACCGGCTCTGATTGTGTCGGACAACGGCACAAATTTCGTAGCTGCGGAAAAGGAGTTGCGGGATGCAGTCGAGCAGCTGAATTCCGGCAGAGTGAGCGCTGCACTCGCATCGGAGCACATCGAGTGGCATTTCAACCCCCCACAGGCGCCCCATCATGGGGGCGTGTTTGAGTCGATGGTGAAGTGTGCCAAGCGTGTAGATTTGTGAAGCGACGCGGTCGACCGGCTCTGATTGTGTCGGACAACGGCACAAATTTCGTAGCTGCGGAAAAGGAGTTGCAGGATGCAGTCGAGCAGCTGAATTCCGGCAGAGTGAGCGCTGCACTCGCATCGGAGCACATCGAGTGGCGTTTCAACCCCCCACAGGCGCCCCATCATGGGGGCGTGTTTGAGTCGATGGTGAAGTGTGCCAAGCGTGCGTTGCGTGGAATCCTGGAGCACGGAGACTGCACAGACGAGGAGCTGAGTACGGCGTTCATAGTTGTGGAAGCATTCCTCAACACCAGGCCGCTCACGACGATAAGCTCAGATCCGAGTGACCTCACCCCACTCACGCCACAGCATTTCCTCACCAGCCATGCCGACCTGTCGCTGGCACTTGAGGAACTGGCTGATCAAGCTGATCGCGTGAATCCAAGACATCGCTGGAAAGCAGTTCAGCGACTGAGTAAGGACGTCTGGGACAGGTGGCTGAAGGAGCTCGTCCCAGCGCTCAACCTGCGTCAACGATGGCGCAATCTGCACCGCAATGTACGTGTTGGTGAAGTAGTGCTATTCTTGGAAGCTGGCACTCCAAGAGGGAAGTGGCCGCTCGCAAGAATACTGCAAGTGTACCCAGGCAAAGATGGCAACGTACGGGTGGTCGACATTCTCGTCCGCGGCAAGACCTGCCGCCAACCAATCAATGTGCTCGTCCCACTGGAGGTGGATTCTGAGTAAGCCACCAGTACTGTGCTCGTTCTGCAAGAGGTGGATTCTGAGTAAGTTATGTTATCTCTATTGCCTCACTCAATCACTGTTCGTAAGGGAGGGTGGTGATGTACAGAACTATCACATGTCACATGTTGCACGTTGATACTATTAGTGTATTGTAGTTACGAATTGTGTACAGAACTGTCACATGCTGCAAGGGCAGTATTGTCAAGACCTGCTAGGTCGCTTGCAATATTGGTGCGGTGCGTATTACTGCTATGCATTTCGCGAGTGTAATATTTATTTGTTAGTCTGTTAGATCTGTTACATCACGAGTGCATATCTGTTACGTCTACGTCAAGACACATTTTACGATACAGTAATTGCTATGCGTGTTCGTACCACGACATGTTCACGAGCGGAATATCTTGTGAATCGTGCTAATTTATTATAAGTAGAATTGTTGACACACTAATTTGGTTGCAATGTACATGTACTTACTAGTACTTGATCCGTTGCATTATCGCCATCCGCGGCAACTCCGCTACGATCTACTTGGCGAAACTTACTCTCGCTGACAGGGTGTGCTGTCACCCTGTCGCTGGGTGCAAGCACCCCTTGACAGACACTGTTTTCACCTCCGTAATCAACAATTCTTTAGTCTTTCACTTCAGCAGATTGCTAGTTTCTGTTTTGTTCTGCATTCAAATTATTATTGCTTTTCTTTTTTTTTCCACCTGCACTCCGCGCTGCACGTGCACGCGGACTTTGGCAGTCTCCATAATTAGTATCTCTATGGCTACGATGATTCATGCATTTTCTGTACGCTGCATTTTCTCTCTATGCCACATCGTTGTGTACATGCATGCGGCGCAAGCCAATGCACGCACGCGGGCACGTTTTGCTGAGGACAGTGATTTGAGAGAGAGAGAGTTTGTCAAGTTTGAGAGAATGGTGGTTAGCTTCTTGCCCAGATTAGTGACAGTTGTGGTTGTTGTTTGCCTTTGCGTTTTCCTGGTTTCATTCTCTGCATTCTTAGTTGTGTCCCATGTCTGCATGTTGTTTTCCGAGTGTCAGTTCACTACACCAGAGTTCGAACATTTAGAATTTAATACAGTCTTCACCGAAGGGGAAAGAGTCCTAAACGCCAGTCATGAGCAGAGCACCAGTCACTCTGTTGCAGGTGACGGTATGCAGCAATCTTGAAGCTCTGCAGGTGTTTCCGGGCTGGCTGCTTGTCCAGAATTGCCTGTGGCAGTCTATTCCACACTGGCACGAGGCAGTATGGGAAAGAGCGCAGAAGGTAATCAGGAGCTCGTGGCGAGAGATTCAGCTCAAGCTGGTGGGGATGGTGCTGTGCTTGGGCTGCTCGTGTGCGGCGATGACGTGGCGGTATAGCCGGCGGGGGACACATGGCTGCAACTTGAGGCAGACCATGGCCACACATCAGTTTGTACAGTAGGCAGAGAGCAGAGACCTTTCGCCGAACAAGGAGGCTGGGAAGAATGGTACCAGGGCCTATGACATTTAGGGCGCGGAGCTGGACAGCATCCAGCATAGCCAGGTGTGAGGGAGCTGATCCCATCCACGGAAGGGGGGCATATTCCAGCATTGGCCGGACAAATCCTTTGTAAACAGTCACCCTGCCCACGTGGCTGAGGAGGGGTGCTGCCTTCCGCAGGAGGCCCAGCCGCTGCTTAGCACGTGATGCCACTTGCTGAAGGTGAAGTCAGTAGCTCAGTTTAGAATCAAACGTCACTCCGAGCACCTTCACAGATTCATCTGGTGGGAGAGGAGTTCCGCCAAATGACAGCTGGGGAGTCACTGTATCCTGACGCTGGTGCGACAGAGTGATAGTTTGCGATTTTGATGGCTTAAACGCAATCTTCCATCTCTTGCCCCAGGCATGAAGCTCATCTAGGCTGCGTTGTAGTAAGGCATTCGAGGCTTGGTCAAGGAGGGAGTACAAAGTTGTATCATCAGCAAAAGTGTTCAGGTTTGTGCCAGTCGTTTACGTACACGAGGAACAATGTAGGTCCAAGGATACTACCTTGTGGGACGCCAGACTGGACAGGGTGCACCGATGAGCTCTGGCCATGAACAACAGCTTTAATGGTGCGACATTGCAGGTAGTGGGTAAGCCATGCGAGCAGTGAGCCCCCTTTCCCCAGCTGGCGGGCCTTGTAAAGTACGCCAGCATGAGGCACTTTGTCAAAAGCCCCCGCTATCATACGGTCCACGGCAACTGCTTGCATAGCTCCACCTTGTGCCATAGCATTGGCCCACTCATACTGTAGGACAGTCAGGAGGTCTGCAGCTCCGGTGCCACGACGAAAACCGTATTCAGCAGTATTCAGCAGACGGTGGCGTTCCAAGAAGTTGACAAGCTGGGAGTTGACTATACTCTCCATTACTTTCGACAGGATGCTGAGGAGAGACACAGGTCGATAATTCGAAACAATTGACTTGGAGGACTTCTTGTGTATGGGGGACACATGGGCTAGTTTCCAGGAAGCTGGCTGGACCCCTCCCCCAAGAAAATTTTCAAAAATTGAAGCAATGGCAAGCATTTCCAGGCATTTGGTGCCATTTTAATTGTAACTGCAATGAAAGACTTTTATTCTGTAACAAACCACGATCGAGGACAAGGATTCTTCATTATTTGCCACGCTTGAGCTGAGCTGCGATCATCGCGCGCTTTGTTGCAGTGTGCTAAAAAAAACAAGAACAAAAAAACCTACCCAAAAAGTGGGGCGGCTGAGGAGCCGCCCCAGCTGTGACGGCCTTGTTTATCGAACACGCATTTTTTTATCAGATCTGGGCTGTGTGCTGCACACATGATTATGTGCATACCAGTCTGGCATGCATCAAAAATAATATAATTAATTAAAATATCAGGAAATTAGAGGTCACATGCCACGTACTGCTCTTTTCTCTCTGAAACTCAACACTTGAGAGAAAAGAGCAGTACGTGGCATGTGGCCTCTAATTTCCTAATACAGGAGGTATCGGTTATAGCGTGGGTGTTTGAAAAACGACTTTCTATTCTTATTTCCGATATTTCTTACACACGATAAATCAAGTGTGACATATCATGTGCATGTGCCCAGAAGCAGGAAGATCATCGTACTTGCAATATAGTGTTACGGTACATGCGGCTGGTCATAGTCACATAGGCTTACCATGTGGCTATGCAACATGATTTACATGACCACAACAGTTGAACCCGCAGCAATACGACCCAACGCGAGTCAGATCGGACCAGCATTGGACGGATAGTATTACTATAGGCGATATACTTTGTACCAAGAGTAGATAAACAAGAGTGTGCAACTCGCGGATGGGTTGGCCCACGGCGGAAATTTTTGTTGACGTAATCTTTTCGACGACGCACGCGCTGCGAGCCTTTTGGAGAGTTTTCCCTCATGCACTTGGCTGGGCTTTACACTACAAGGTCGGTGCCCAGCACGTGCTCTCACACTGCTCTGCGGCAAAATCCGCGTTTCTCTGAAAAAAGGTGACGTAAACAAAAAATTCCGCCGTGGGCAGATTGTGCAGGTGAGATCCGGAGTTGCACACTCTTGTTTATCTACTCTTGTTTGTACTAATCTGGTATGTTTTGCTACACAAAGTCCATTCTTAGGACCGATATATTCTATTGTACGATAAAATTGCTTGTAAGAATAAATGTGCACTTGAAATCCATGCTATGATTATGAAAACATGAGAGTTCATTCTTGTAGGCAGTATATTCTTTTACACGACCACGCTATGACCGATACGCACTGTACTTTGAAATTATCCGTGAAGTCCAAATTTGAAATTGGAATTTGTATTTGCTCGCAGTGGACATTGTTTGCCGCGCTCCCCATGATATCAAGCGAATGGCCGAGGGCCCTCTTGATTGGTGTGAGTTGCCAGTATGATGCAAGCCAGATATGGATTGAACGAAAAAGGATAGATTTACCATCACTGTGGATAAGAGTCATACTGTAGCTCAGTTGGTTAGAGTATTGCTCGCGAATAGCAAGGTCCCTGGTTCGAGTCCCGGTGGTGTGACTGATGATTATTTCTTTCATATCTGGCTTGCAAGTGTTGAGTTTCGGAGAGAAAAGAGCAGTACGTGGCATGTGGCCTCTAATTTCCTAATACTTTGAAATTTAGGGCTCACAGTTGCGTACATTCAACACCAGCGCCAGTTTGTTCCACGAGGTGCTGGCGTGATCAGTGAAAACCGTGTTTCAGCCAATCACCGGGCTTTGGAATTTTGAATATTTTTTTGAATCTTCTATCGATTCGTTCTAAAGATCGACTTACCGGAGACCCATGAAATTTTCAGGGAGGATTCCTTGGCTGAAGGACTACAGGATTACCGAACGATTTTTTCAAATCCGTGCTCTGAGACCCACGAACGGGATTTTGTGGATTTTCGTCCCTCGATGGGACAAACATCTGTGGGAATCGATGACACAAGCTCGGTGAAAACCAAAAATATGGCTCAGTAATCCTCTGGCCAGGTCCCACAAGAAAATTTTAAGCCATAGATCGTCAAAATCGGAGCAACCATTGTGCAGTTCTTACATTTTGAAGCGCGCAAGGTCGAGAAGAAGACCGTGCACAAGCTGACATGACAGAAAACGGCAACTCAAGAAAAAAATAATGATGATGCGCAACCTTGTCACGCATACCACCACAGATTTCATGTACCTTGCGTGCGGAAAACATAGCTTTGCATTCCAGAAAAGGACACTTACTCAAAATACGTGTTGATCACCTTCCAAGGCGATCAGCGCCGTGTTCGAGTGATTTGTTTTGTGCGCTCATGTTGTTCTTCATGGAATCAGCTCTGCAAACGTTCCTGGTAACGACCTTGCAACTACTTTCTGACCATGGATGGACGGCTTGTTCGTGGCCTGTTTACCTAGGATCGTGAGAAGCGCCGCAGATCTTAGCTCAAACTACAAAGATTACGCGACGGCGTGCACAACTCTTCGCTCACCTGCCGTTTCGTTCACTGCGCAGTGGAACGAACTCATTCCTTCCAAATCCATTGTCAGGTGTGGGTAGAGCCGAGTGTGAGCTGGTTATTGTGGAGTATCGTCGTGGCAGACTAGTGTTCATCTATTTCTTCCCGGGCATTAGTGACCCGAAGCGCTTGTAGGCTTGCGATATTTTTGAGTAGTTCGTCCCTCACTTCACCTTAGCCACAGCTCAGTACCAAGGGTAAGTCACGGAGAACTACCATTGTAATGTTCGATGTCCATCTCCCGAACTACAGAAAAGATCAAGGCCTCCCAAGCTTCTCCATCTTCTAGCTACTTGTGGGAAATTGTGTTTGCCGACAGAGCAAGAAAACAGCAGCTCCATCTGCAGCCTGCACGTAGATCTACACGGCATGCACAGAACTAGTGCAGCCCTGCACGCGAAAGGATCACGTGAACTTGAGTGCCCCAATCAAAATGGCGCTGATGTCCACTGGCAATCAGCATACGTACTGTGAGCCCTAAAATTCTCCGTGAAGTCCAAATTCGCAATTGCAATTAAAATATCAGCAAAAAAAAGAAGAAAACCGACCGACGCGACCGGTATTTTTCTGGGCATGTAACCCGAAATAAATGATGGCCTGAATGAAAAGGTACCAACTCAAAAATCTCAGAAATTTTTGAAGGATAAAAAAATCCTGAAAACAAGGAAAGTGACTTACTTTGATGCTAAGGTACTTTTTTCGTATGCACCTGGCTCTTGTGGAATCAGCCACATTGTAGCTTCATGTCTTTGATTCCACAAGCAAAAGCTACCTGCTCCTCACCAACTAGCCCCCACCACGGTGGTAAAGTCACCAAAAGTGTGAAATTAAAGTTTATTTTACAAGCCTGCAATTGAAATTTGGGGTTTAGTGAGTACCCCACCAACGTTCACGCTGTGACTCTAAAATCACGTCCATTGGAAGCCAGAACACACTGAGCTGAAATGTACAAGCCATGTCATGCTGCACTCCCCCACATGCACTGGAAAGCATGACTTGAGGCAAGGGTCAGTGTAAATACAGTCGACCTACCCTTATAACGATAACCTCTATAAC
Source organism: Sycon ciliatum (assembly GCF_964019385.1). NCBI lineage: Eukaryota > Metazoa > Porifera > Calcarea > Leucosolenida > Sycettidae > Sycon > Sycon ciliatum. The sequence goes on along the minus strand of NC_088648.1, from coordinate 5,055,984 downwards.
GATATTACCCATTTAACGATATTTTTCTGCCAAGCCAAATTACTCCATTGACTTGTGTAGTCAATGCCTTACCTCTATAGCAATATTGGTATAACGGTATTACCCCTATAACAATATAAAATGGGCACACACACACACACACACACACACACACACACACACACACACACACACACACGCCACCGGCGTACCCATGCTCTGACACGCAGACACCCGCACAACGCACCACTCACTACGGCGTGCACAAACATACAAAGACACATTGGGTCGGGGGTTGCCATGATTTCTTTTGGACAATTCAAATATTCAAGAATATGCTCTTTATTAGTGCAATAAAGAGCATAATAGATGCAGACATGGCCAGACAACAACTCCACGCCGACTCTTTAAATATGCTCTTTGATAATAATTGTTTGAGTAAAGATGCATGCCTGTGATGAAAGAATAGACTCGCGTAAGGACTGGCCCGCCAAGGGCTCTATCATTCCGCCCGCCGTGGGCCAACCACATACATGTACAGCCCACAAGGGGGTGCCCGAATTGCCACCTCGGCCAGCCAACTCGCTCGCAGTGGGCCAAACTAGCATTTCCAAGGGCGCATAAATGGCCACCGCGGCCCGCAACTGACCTCCGGGGGGCTGAACTACCATACTGCCCACCGAGGGCGCACAAATGGCTAAGCTAGCCTACGGCCCACTATGGGCGCGCAAATGGCCGCTGAGGCCAGCAAAATGGCCCCTGAGGGCTAAACTAGCATACTGCCCACCGAGGGCACACAACTGGTGGCCGAGGCCAGCAAACCACCCGTCGAGGGCTAAACCAGAAGACAGCCCAACGAGGTTGCGTAAATTGCCACCGAGGCCAGCAAACTGCCCACCGTGGGCGATATGATCTTGCCCGCCGAGGGCACACAAACGGCCACCGAGGCCAGCCAATCGCCCACCGAGGGCTCACACGACCGGCTGGCATCAGGTGTCACAACATACAGACATAATAGGAGGCCCATTTGCCCCACAAAGGTAGTAGTCCTAGAAACCATGGCACCCCGTTCCCCACAACCCACAACAAAATTATACCTGGCAGCCACAGCTAACACAAAGCGAATCAACGCCATGGCATGCTTGTTCCTACATGAACCAGTCTTCCAAGCTCTAACTACCGCCTCATTATCGCAATGAAACAACAGCTTCTTTCCTGCCCAGCACGGACGCCAAATGCAGCAAGCTAGAGCAATGGGAACCATTTCCTTAACCAGAAGAATGCCTAGCTGAGGAGATTCAAACTCCTCCGGTCACTTCCCAAAAAAACAGTTGCCCTGGAAGTAGCCCCGTAGCCCTCGCAGGGGGCGTCTGTGAACAACTGGAGGTCGGGAGAACAGGACCAGGCCTGGTCGTGGAAGAAGGACTTCCCATTCCAGTCGGCCGCAAAGCGATGCCACCAGACGATGTCGAGGCACGCTTCCTCATTGGTCGGGATCCGGGCGGATATGGAGGAAGCCGTTGTGCTGATGTAAAAAAAACTGCAACTTGAACAGAAACTGCAAAGAATGCTCCTTCGCACAAAGACAGCTCAGCAAAACACGTCTCGAAATTAGACGCCATATCTACGATTGTCCGTAAAATTTTGCGAGGCCACACGTGGCGCACGCGGCTTAGTCACGAGGTGGTCACATGACACGCACTCGCAGCACTCCACCACCAGCATGCGTGTGCATGGGCTAACTAGGCTTTGCTGCGCAAAGCCCACATAGTATGACGTATGTATATGACATGAATTAGTGACACCCATAACATTATTATCCTTATAACAATATGTCTTAGTCTGACGCAAATATTGTTATAAGGGTAGGTCGACTGTATGTAACTTCAAATGGACCACAGACACAGACCCAGAGCTAAGCATGCAGTGGCTACCAAGTAGATATTCATTACATGTCATTCTAAAAGCAATAGCAGATACCGCTTAGAATGGCCCTGCATACGGTATGCTGAGTTGATGTCTGTCACTTGTATTGCAGTTATGTCTTGCAACTCTAATCTCAGAAGAGAATGTGGAACCCGTGCTATTTATCAAATGGGCAACGATAGGGTAACAACTTTCAAAGCGTCGGACCGAGTCTCGTACACGGTGTCTTACCCAACATCCGTTTACGGTCTTAGTGGTGTGATGGTGTTCTTGGGAACTACACCGACGGCATTGCCGACATACACACGTAAGTGATAGTGGGAATAGGACTACCAGATATCCTACAGTACTGTAGTATATGTATGTGTGAAGACCACTGATAATTATGCCAACACATACGCACCCAAACGTATGCGCACATCACGTCACACAGCTACACACACACACACACACACACACACACACACACACACACACACACACACACACACACACACACACACACACACGCACATCACGCATGCACACACACACATACACATACACATACACACACACACACTTGTACACACACTTGTACATGCGCACATACACTCATACTCACACATGAATGCACACACGCACACACACGCACCACACACGCACCACACACACACACACACACACACACACACACACACACACACACACACACACACACACACACACACACACACACACACACACACACACACATACACATCCACACAAAGAAAAACATTCATGCACAGTTGCACAGGCACAGGCACACACACACACACACACACACACACACACACACACACACACACACACACACACACACACACACACACACACACACATGCGACGCGCCGTTCCTCAGGTTTCTGAAAATGCAACTTATAGAGCTTCTGCTGAAGCTGTCGTGCTCTTCGCCGATGATCATTGAACCATATGTGCTTGCCTGGACACCGTTGCTGTTTCCGTATGGTCCACGCATCAAGTATGGAAAAGAAGTGCGATGACCATGCTCTCCAGGAAAAATTTACATCACCATCACCCATAACATGTTCAAGTAACGGTTGAGCTATAAGCCGGTCTCGAAGCAGATTGAGGTCAACATGACTTTTATACTTAGGGGTGACATAGGAGATAACGCGTCGAAACCCATCATTGCTATGACCGGACAGTGGTCAGAGAAAGGAGCAAGAGTACTGGTATACGTGTAGTGGCGTATAGACGTTGTCAGGATAAAGTCCAAACGTGGATTAATGTCTTTTTGAGATGGACGTGGATCTACGAGCTGCTGTACGTAGGAGAGCAAGACATGCTTGGTGGATGTATCTGGTTTGGCCCAGCATGCATACCTAGTCTTGTAGGTTGTTCCCAGCCATGTAAAACGTCAGTTGCTTGGCTTCTTTCTGTCAGACAAGTCTGCGTACACCACCAAACCTGCACATATGACAGGGATTGAGTTTTCAAGTTCATAGTAGCAAGTGCAGGCAACAAGTTATCTATAATTATCAACTAGAGACTCTGTGCTTTAAATTATTCTCAACCACTCCATCAGAGCCAACTGTAACTGTGTTCCATTTTGCCTTTTTGCTGACTATTTTTGTAGACCTTCACTCATCATTTCAGGCATTCTTTTTACCATCTTGAAAGGTGCCCAGAGCTCCAAGTTTTGGCCCATAGATCACTCATTTAGTGGACAGTTCAAAGCCATCAAAAACTAATATCACCTAACCCTGGTTTTTGCTGCCCATGATGTCTCATATATCCAATATCCAAGTTTTAAAAAATTGTAGCCTGATTGGGGGTGTTTACGACTCTGTGTTTGTTTTTCTTGCTTTCATGCATCTTTTCCGGTGTCTTGACGGATGTCAATCCTTTACCAATACTTCAAAGCTATCTCTGATTATTGCAAAAGTGATATCAAAATAAGCAATGGATATGTGGACAAGTACTCGTCTCTTGGCCTTAACCGTACGGCATACATTGTCTGTCACTGGGGTTATGAGACAAAGAAAAATGTGAACGCCGAAATGACTTGCGGTGTGCACAATGCTACGCACGGCAAGTGGGAAAATCTAATTCAGTGCCATGGTGAGTGAAAGAACTTGTTTACTCTCTGTTTAAAGCGTTTAGGGGTATTCTCATCCGGATCTCCCTTGTCCAGACGCCTGCCTCAACCGTGCGACTTGCAGACAGGTAGCATGGTCAGTGTTACCTAGTGCCAGTGTTACCTAGTGGCCCAGTGGCGTGCACCGGGTCTTGAAAGGGGTGTTTCTACAGTTGGTATTTTTTCTGGGGACCCACTGTATAATTATGTATTTGTTCACATGCGCATCCCCCGAACATCCCGTCAGAGATAACGGTGAGGGCTAGGGAGGATGGGGGGGGGGGGGCTCAAGATCAGGGGTGCAGGTCACCAATGAACGCTGGTGCTGGTGAGATGTGGGCTCCTCCGACTGCATGCGCTATCATGCGGGCACAAACGCGTCTTATAGTTTATTTTTTGATAGGCCTAGCCGCCCACGGCGCCCAGGCTACACTACAGTCCGTAAAATGATGTCTATGGTACTTCACTAGTCCACTCCAGCTCCAGGCATGTTCGTTTCATCAAAACACTGCTTACATTCCACGTACGTGTACAATCATGTATCTTTCTCTCTGTTCTTATGACGAAGTTTTCAGCATGTATTGGCAACGTTCCACATGATTTCAATAAAGAGTTATTGACCTAGCTTCGATGGAAACTCGCGGAAGAAAAGCGAATCCATGTGCCCTTGAGTCGCGGCCGTTCTGAAGCAGCAGAAGGGGATCATAGACGCACACTTTTACGTCTTCCAGTCGACAACGTTTGTGACAAACATCTCTGCTGCGCACATGAGCGAGAACGAAAGGCGTGGCAGTCTGTGGATCTATTTGGAGATCTTGATTTGAGTCACCAGTTTGGAAGGAGACATCGTCAATCGAATCCTTGGCCTGACTTGCATCGCGCGTGCCGTTGACTCAAATATCGAGACAAAACGGATTTCTTGAACGTCATCGCCAATCCAGGAGCGGACCACAGTGTTGCCAACCGCCCGTATTTGTCCGTATTTTACGGAAAAACGAAGTTTTGTCCGCAGTACGGATTTCAATCAAATATCCCGCAAACGATCATGTGTATGATCGATTACTAAAACCATCGTAACTCCATCGTTTCTTGTGCAAATTCAACAATCCAAGAGTCTACGTGGTAGCAGAAACACCAAGCTGTCCAATGTAACAATCGCTGTAGTGTTACGATGTCGGACTCCAGAGATATCGCGCGCCGTATTCAGGTATTCTTATTAAAATCAAATTTTTCGATCGAACTCTTCGCCATTTTGGGGGAAATCGGGCCCTTTTTTGTGCGCTCTTTGAGCGACTGAGCACTTTATAATGATGTGGCCGGCGGAAGTTTGAATCGCCTGGAAAAAATTTGAGCGTTCTGCGATGCATGCAGGAGTGTAGAATTGTGTTGATGGGACGATGTGCTTGCATCATGACTAGGCTTGGAGACGACTTTGCTGTGTTACCGCGCCTGATTTGTGGCTGCTTCATAATGGAGCTTGGCATCCTGGCATTGCTCCTGCCTAGAGCTTTCCAACGAGCCCTAGATTATGAAAATCAAGCGAAGTAGACCAAAGTTATGACCTGGTGAAGTTGAAAATTGTACTGAATTCGTGCGTAGGCTTCAAAAGTGAACTAGATCAGTCAAAATGTTGACTTTAAAAAACGAGTACGGAAAACTCGGAAAAATTATGCAAAATGGCACTGGGCAATACGCATGGGGGTAGAGGGCACTTGGTAACACTGGGACCAGAGCTAGACGGATCGATCTCTCTGTGGTAACTCCACTGAAGAAAGAGAGAATAATGTATTTTGAAGTTGAACTGCATGCAAAGCAACTCTCTTTCACTTCGAAACAAGAACATAGTCACTGTACTGTAAACTGCCCATCGATCAACGCGTATGCACAATAACCAATCCAGTAGGCACATTTTTCCTTTGGCAAGATTGCCCGAAAAAAGGTGGTTTCCAGACACCAAAAACCTCTACCCCCATGCGTACTGCCCGGTGCCAGTTTGCAGATTTTTTCAGTTTTGCATACTCGTTTTCAGGTCAACATTCTGACTGATCATTAGTGTAATTTGCCACGTGATATCATTGAAACCTCCGTGTCCAACGCTGAAACTACTGTTGCAGTGCTTGCAGAAAGCGAAGTGAATTCCCTTCTTGCTCTTCGTTATTCCTGGCGGTAGCGACTACGACTCTTTGAAGCCAAGCCGCAGCTTTTTCCAGCTTTTTCTTCAATCCAGGAGGACCAGCTTCTTCCCGAGGTTCCTCGTCAGAATCCATACTTACGACTACACACTGTGATACTGTCATAACTGAAATCCCTACCATGTCCTGTCCACCCAGCTTGTCCACTTCGTTGATCTGACCAAGACTGACACTGAACACGAAGCAAAATGGTCGATCTAAAACGACGAACTGCGAGCTCTTGTGCTATACAATTACAAGCTCTGAAAAGTGACAAGTCACACCAAAATTGGCAAAAAGGTGGCTCAGGCGTCATGGCAGTTTGTGCAGCATGGTGACCAGGCACACACCCGTTAAGGTTGGTACCGTAGTACATGCACATGTAGATCTACAGCGCGCTGCAGGCTGCATGCACTTCAATGCTTTTTTGCCTAGGTCATCAAGGTGGTAGACGGTGTCGTATTACCCTCGAATGCATAGCGTAGGGCCCTGAGCTTCCAAGATCTCTCGTTTCAGGATGAAATAGTTTGTGGATTTGCGTCGGAAACAAAAGTAAGGAGAGCGACGAGTCATTTAAGGGCGACACTTTCATCGAGCATAAAATTATTGAGGCTGGCAATCCCACGATCTGCAGTGATGAGGAGTTCTACGATGATGATAACCTGGCAAGCGATTGGCATCGACACTGACTTGGGAGTTGAGTTGGACGATGATTTGGCCAGAGTGCACATGTCCAGGCAATGCCAGTATTGGTTGCAAGTGCAAAAACAATCAATGGACTCTGCTGCTCTCTTAAGTCGATAATTTGAGTGCCTTTATGTGGAACATCGCTGGCATGAGCAGTGGGCAGCGATAGCAGTACTCTGTGGGGAGCGGAGAAAACCGTGTGCAAATGGGCTTTTGTGTGGGGAAAAAAGAGTGAGATGTAGAGTATGTTGAGGAAGACTGTGTGCAGCAGTGTATATCTGAAAGTACAAGTGAAGTGTGATGGAGAGGACATGGAATACCAACTTCTTCGGATGTCTACAGAAAATAGCACAATTCACAAGATATTCCGCTCGTGAACATGTCGTGGTACGAACACGCATAGCAATTACTGTATCATAAAATGTGTCTCGACGTAGACGTAACACATATGCACTCGTGATGTAATTCTAACAGACTAACAAATAGATATTACTTGGTCCGCCCAGTTACAATTGGCACTTATCTTCACACTTGTCTCAGGAAGGAAATACGAATATTTGAAGCAAGCCACGATCACAAAGCACTATGTACATGATTATTTACATGTCAGTAAGCAACTCAGTCGAAAATTCAAGCAAGTTACACATCCTCCTCGCCACTATCGTCGCTGGAGGAAGAGCTCAGAACGTTCGATCCGGACAGCTGCTGCACGTTTCATAGCTTTTTCCACTTCTCCTCGTCTCGAATCACGCTCAAAGGCAGTGCATGCCTGTCACCTCGCCGATCAGAAGCTGAGTGAGACTACCCGCATGTTGGCTGGTAGTGTTATCCCCGTTCGTCGCAATAATGCGACTTTGTTTGAGACAAAAAGGCAACGCCATATCAGTGACCTTTTTTCAAATCGCATCTTGCGCTTGTCGTACTTGCTGATCAGCACCCACGCGAGCCGCTGGTGCGTGTAGATCTACATGCAGCGCAGTGATAGCTTCCGCTTGATGTAGTACCTGTGCATAGACTCTACGCTGCACCTACATGTATGTCCTAACGCCGTGCACCAGGCTTTTCGGCTAGTTTCCTGAAAGTCCTTTGCACGAGTGTTTCCCTCAGGACTTGGTGCTTATTTTGATTAGCTCCTTTGCCCTGTCCTCTGTGAGCTTCGAAGTGTGTCCGCCGGATTGGTCTCACTTTCTGGAGATGTCGACATGAGCTGCAGTTTCTTCGTCAGCGATTTGCTGGTGATAGCCCTTCACTAGGCGCTGTACTGTGCAAGCCCTGAAATTCAAGCTCGCGAAGCACTTTTCCAGCTTTTCTTTACCTCCCCGGGGTAAACAATCCTTGCCATCAGACAGCTGGAAGTAGACAGAAATTGTGTTCTCCATCGCTCTGAAATGCGAACATCCTGACCTATTTTACGGACTCGAGTGAAGGTTGCAGTGTTTTCTTGCGCTGACGGAAGTGTTCGTCGGCGGCAGCTCCGTCAAAAAGACTCAAACGAACCGATCGTAACTTCTGTGATGGTTTGTGCTGCCATGTCGTCGGATGCAATGGTCAATGGTTATGTTCGGATGGTGAATCGGTGGTTCCATGCCGTGTGACACAGGCAGAACACCGAAAACCCAAGTGAGAAGATAAGCGCCAATTTTAACTTGGCGGACCAAGTACACTCGCGAAATACATAGCAGTGATACGCGCCGCACCAATATTGCAAGCGACCTAGCATGTCTTGACAATACTGCCCTTGCAGCATGTGACAGTTCTGTACACAATTCGTAACTACAATACACTAATAGTATCAACGTGCAACATGTGACAACATGTGACAATTCGAAAGGATAATGTTCAAGAGCGCAGTCTCCTGTCCAGTGAGAGTCAGTGATGAGCTCTAACAAGGGTTAACTAGTTGCATTAACCCCACATACATTATAGCGCAAAATACAAAAAGACATGATTTTTCAGAAGTACTCCAATCTGGGTGCTAAAATGCTTGTGTCTCGATGTCTTGTTTTTCTTTCATGCGCCTTTTTCGGTGTCTTAATGGATGTCAATCATTTACAAATACTTGGTACTTCCTCCGTTAACAAAAACTTCGTGATGGAATTTTGAGGGGCTGATTTGGGCACAAACTGCCGTGAAATGAGTCGCAATCACTTTCTTGGCCTTCCCTGGCATGCCATGACAGAGATACGATGAAAGGAAAGCGACCTTTCACAACAAGCCGAGCCGAGTCGATGGTTGCGCAGTGGAAACATAGGTGATGACAATCATGGCGAGCGAAACTGAAATACCACTTCTCCGAGGGTATATTGCGCTGCTTGGCCTCTCTACCACTTTAGCACTGAGTAAGTTGGAGAGTGATAGAGAGCGATAAAACGGAGCAGCGAGCCCACACGTTGAGCGAGTGAACAAGGAGCTGCTCCGATCGCACGGCTCAATGAAAATAATTCTGAACTCAAGTTCTTGTTCAACCTGCGCAAAGCCCAGATTCGAATGCTGATGACCATGCATTCCTTCAGAAGTCTGCAGTCCGATACGAGTCTCGTGGCTAAAGAAACTCGATTGGACTTGCTAGCCGCTGCCGTTCAGTGCTGTTATCCATTAGAGAAAATGGAATCAGTTTGGCTGTGCCTTTACTCCTCGTTTCGCGGAGTTCTGGAGAGCGAAGATGAAACCAGGGAGTCGTAAAATATTTTTCACGACTCCCTGGTGGAAACGAGTAATCGCCATCGCGGTGGATCACGCACCTTGAAAGCCAACTTACTTGAACGACGGCGACATCAAGGTCAGGGGAGTGTGATCAAAGAAGTCGAGGCGAGGCTGAAACGACCTGAACAACGACTCGAGAGAGATGACGACTCGCGTACAGCAGATGACGACTCGCGTGCAGCAGATGACGACAGCGACGCAGGTCAAAAATGAATCGAGCGAAAGCGACGCAAACTGAACTCTCTGCTCATTCCGCCAACAGTTTCTCTTGTGAAGACGCTGTACATAGGCTGAATCACCTTCGTCCAGTGATTTGAAGTCGATACAAACTGTTCTTGACCTGTTCTAAGCGTTTTCACATCAGTCAAAATCCATCACGAAGTTTTTGTTAACGGAGGAAGTAGCTAAACCTAATTACTGCTCGAGTACGCCGACAGTAAAAAATGGAAATGTAACCATATCGAGTGGACATGTTGGCAATGTGGCAAATGTTAACTGTACCCGTGGCTATCGTCTACTGAACCCAATAGTATGCAAGTCTTTTAATTATTTTGATGGCATTTGGACTAAGGGGACTGCAAGCGTGAGTAACCGAATTTGTTTAATCTGTGTTGGAGTGTTTGGGGTATTTTCATGTTTTAGCCGAACTTCCTGTGACCAGTTCCCTCCCTCAACCAGGCAAGTATTGACCATTTGCAAAGTGATGCACTGCGATGCTTACCCGTGAACAAATCCCAATCATTGGACAGCATGCAAGGTTGGCTGCACACAGCACCATCTGAAACAGTTCCAAGTTAGCTTCAAGTTAGTTCCAAGTAAAAGACAACCCAAACATACCATGTATCCGCTAATAGAATGTTAACCACAACGAAAGAATAGGTGCAACAGGAAACGAACCGACAGTGGCAAGCTGTGAACAAAGTGTACCTGTGTGACAAAGCCAAAGATGAAAACAATAAGAGGTTGACATCTATGTTGTGTTGTAAACTGTTACAACATCCCTCTCTAGGTATAGAGCATTTTTTGAGCAGTGAAAGTTGCTTACTGTGTAAAATATGAAGTGTATTTTCGTTTTTGTCCTCATGGGAAGTCATGACGGCCGCTAACATCAGGTAATCCAGCGACAGATGTAGTGCCTTAAGCTGTGTTCACAACTGGCGCGTGTACGAGTGAAACCATGCGTCTGTGCGTATTTTGCTGACTTCTTGGATGTCATGTGTATGGAAATGAGCACCAGACTGACAAGGACTTTCTTGCCGTGGAATGTCTCAGTACTCCTTGTCAGTCTGGCGCTACTACCCTGTGCACGTCTGACTGTTCAAAACCCGGTTAGTTGTTGAATTATAATACATAACTTGTGCCCCGCTGTTTTCTTTGTTTCCCCTTAAACAGTAATCTAAAAACGAAATATAGCTCACAATCTGCAAACACATGATTGAGTAGTCTGATTGGGGTGTTTACGACTCTGTGTTTCGTTTTCTTGATTTCATGCTTCTTTTCCGGTGTGTTGACGGTTGTCAATCCTTTACTGATGCCTGACAGCTATCTCTGGTTATTGCTCAAGTAATACCACAATAAGCAATGGAAAGTTACATGTGTTCAGGAGTGTGTTAGGGAGTCATATTGATAATCCCCTTGACCACTTTGCATACGTTGAATGTGACTACGGTTACCTTCCACAGAATGAGTCGCCAATGACATGCAGTTCGCACAATGCTACGCACGGCAAATGGGAGAATCTACTGAAGTGCAATGGTGAGTGAAAGAATTTGTTTATTCTGTGTGTAAAACATGGTACGCCTTGCAATGGCCAAAGAGAGTTGGAAAGCTTGTGTCTTTGTGGGTAACTTGAACATTTAGGCTCATGTAAAATCGCACTGATTTTGGGATTTCCCTGCAACTTTTTGCTTCAGCAAAAATGTTGTGCTTGACCACATTCCTGTCATTTCGCAGTGGCTTTACGTTGGTGCAGTTTGTATCCCACCCCTGACTTCTGGGTGGGTGTTTATCGATTTAACCCTTTAAGAGCCGCCCCATACTTGAATGCGTCGTAAACGACGCATTCAAATGCAAAACTTCAAAAGATCGTAACTCAGTCCAATCTCGCTGAAATCCAGTGATCGAAATATCCAGGGCAAAGAGAAAACTCTCACCTGTCGGTAGAAACAATCCACGAAGCGCTGCGAGCAACGGTTCCTGAGATAAATCACTCGTAAGTTGAGCCGCGATCGCGGCAATTTCAAAAGCGCGCAGTGCGACTTTAGTATTGAGAATTTTGAGACTTTTCGTGACGCTGGTTTACTCGAATTTGCACGGGTTTCACTGTTGATATTGTCAAGAGTACACAGCGAAAAAATTGGAACTCCACGACCGAATAAAATGAAATATCTGGAGCGGGACGCAATTGGACGCATTTGGGGCATTTTTCGTACTGTCGCTGCGATCTAGCGCTGGATAGACGGTGTGCTGGCTATCATGATCGACCTCATTCTCTTCCTCTCGCGGAGACCTTTCCAGGAAGCCCTAGATTGTGAGGATTGAGTGAGTAGAACTGAAGCTATGATCCAAGGAACACGAAAAAATGCAGAATTTTGAAATTTTCCTGTGGCTCTTAAAGGGTTAATCTTATTGGCTTTCTTATTGGCTATGTGGCTGTGGCAGTTACGACTGCTTTTCTTCTTTAGTTAAAAACGTAGGGGTGGTGTGTGCGTCGCGGGCCTTTGTATGGTTACGTGCAGCTTCAGATTGTATGGCTAGTGCCAGGGGAGTTGAATCTGCATGGGAAGAATACCACTGTATTGTTATTGAACTGAAGCTGGATGATGACCGTGTGGTGAGTGTAGGGGTCAAAGGGGTGTACCGGGTACCCGGGTACCCGACCGTTAATCTCAGGTACCGTTAGTAAAAGGGTACCCGTTTGGATTTTGATGAAGTAGTCAGTACGGAGCAACACTGCTGGGATCGTATATTGTCAGTTATTTACAACACCACGCTGAAAGTCGGCATTGTTGTTGCATTTTCGCACCTACTACATCTACTCCTGCGACTGTCAGACACCAATCGATTTACGAATCACAATGTGATATCAAAATGCAACCCGAGAACAGATGAATTGAAATCTTGATTCCTGTGAAAATTGCGCAAAAAAATAAACATGGCTGCTAAAGGGTACCCGTTAACCCGCCCGTTAAGAAAATTACCCGTTCGTTAGTTAAAGGTACATGGCGTGGCGAGAATGCCACGGAGTTCAGTCTACACGTTCATGTCATGTTCAGTTGCGATCTGCTTTCTCTTCCTGATTGCCATTGCGGGCATGCTGTCGGTTCTCTGTGATTTGACCTTTATCTCCTGGCATCTTACTGTCTTCATGTGCTCCCCTTGGGGGCACCTTGATGCCTGATGTAATATCGAAGTTGTACAGCGGGCTACCTTTTAGGTTCCGCTGCGGTCGGTTTCGCTGAGCCAGCCTTGGCACCGTGTAGCCTTTTTTGGTTGTGTTCTTGTGCGTGCGGCATGAGGTTTTAGCTGTACCTTTGTTTGGCTGCGCTGCCTTTTCGTTTCCAGAGAGTTTTTTCTTTGCATGTATTGTAGTTTGTTGGAATGATCCAGTGCTCTTCGAGCCAACACCACAGCAATTCAGGAGTGTCGATCCTCGCCGAGGTGTATGATTTGTAGCCGTTAAAACAGTACACCCGTTTGACCCCTACCTCACCTGTGGGTTTTTTCAAGATACCGTCCTGGGGCAGGGGTGTACATGTAGGTCAGTTAGCTTGGACGGCTGTTGTTACATTCATTGTAACATCACCCGTCCTTTTCTGTGTGCTTTGCTGTACGATTAGCAGCAGTATCTTGAACATATTTTTTCTTACCTCTATGCATACAATTATTATTTTATAACCCTTTAAGAGCCACAGGAAAATTTCAAAATTCTGCATTTTTCGTGTTCCTTGGATCATAGCTTCAGTTCTACTCACTCAATCCTCGCAATCTAGGGCTTCCTGGACGGTCTCCGCAAGAGGAAGAGAATAAGGTCAATCATGATAGCCAGCACACCGTCTATCCAGCGCTAGATCGCAGCGACAGTACGAAAAATGCCCCAAATGCGTCCAATTGCGTCCCGCTCCAGATATTTCATTTTACTCGATCGTGGAGTTCAAATTTTTTCGCTGTGTACTCTTGACAATATCAACAGTGAAACCCGTGCAAATTTGAGTAACCAGCGTGACGAAAAGTCTCAAAATTCTCAATACTAAAGTCGCACTGCGCGCTTTTGAAATTGCCGCGATCGCGGCTCAACTTACGAGTGATTTATCTCCGGAACCGTTGCTTGCAGCGCTTCGTGGATTGTTTCTCCCGACAGGTGAGAGTTTTCTCTTCGCCCTGGATATTTCGATCACGGGATTTGAGCGAGATTGGACTGACGATCTTTTGAGGTTTTGCATTTGAATGCGTCGTTTACGACGCATTCAAGTATGGGGCGGCTCTTAAAGGGTTAAATCAGGAAGAGGATATAATATCAATAAATAAAGCCATTGCCGAGCCACCGTGCTCATAGCAGAGACTTCTGTGTGTGTTATTGTCGTGAAAGTGGACCACAAAGACTCCGGACCTCCCATTTCCAGACTCCTGCCTCAATTGTGCAACTTACAGATAGGTATCATGGTCCTAGCCAAAGGAGTGTGTGAGGGGGGGGGGGGGGGGGGCAGCGCCTTCCTACTCTGATTGAACGCCCTCCTGTGGAAAATGCCCCCCCCCCCAACCCACCCTTACAAGTGTCAATTATGTGTTATTCATGCTATTCAATGAAAAAGCAGTCAAATGTTGGTAACAGAGGGTTTTAATGGCACACTTGTGTGGGGTGAAGCCGGCGATCCTCTCCCGCACGTTGCCTTTTGCATGGCAAGGTGATTTTGGAAAATGGAAAAAAGATGGGTCACAGGTTATCACTCAACTCGACATAATCATGAACATCTCCTTTTACCACTGCCGGCTACTGCCACCTGTCCACTAATGACCAGCGAAAATGGGTCATTTTTACTGAAACACACCACACCTAAACAGTTCGTAACTCTAGCATCCATGCTCCAATTTACTGTATCTAGAGCTTCCTGGAAAGCTGCTGCAACGAGCAAAACGCTGAACTAAGGCACAAGTCTCCACAAGGTCTTAGACCAGCTATAGAGCTAAGCAAATCTGTCCCAAAGTCATGGCGCAGTTTCGCAACTGAAAGAAACTGAGCTTTCACCCGCCATTCTACTCTCCTTGCTCGTATCGAGCTGACATTTCTTGTGAACGCTCCCGCGAGTCCCCTGGTGATTTGAACTTCAGTTGCCATGGCACCAAATGTCAAAAATGCAGAAAAATGAAAACCGAGCGCCCACGCACGGCAAAAAAATTGTTGCTCTGGCTGTGTGAAGCTGTGTAGCCGTCGAGCGCCATAACTCAGCAGTACTTTATTCTATCGCTTCGGCAATTGTTGCAATCAAAAGCTGAGAGTTTTCTCTTCGATCTACATACTTCGATTCTAGCATCGAGTAAGGATTGACTGAGTTACGATCATTTGAACATACGCGCCTCCTGAAAATTTTCGTCAGTACGCGATGCGCACTCAGGACGTAAATATACGTCCTTAGTGGACGGGCGTCACTCTCAAGGACGTAAATAAACGTCCTTAGCAGTGAAAGGTTAATTAATCAAGCGAGATGTTCATGATTACCGTACTGGCAATATATATGTTGGACTCAGTAGAGCGTCCAGCCCCTATATGATGTCCAACCCCTATATAGAGTCCATTGGTCCAAAATCCACTGTACTGAGTCCAAACTTGGAATCAACTGTGAGCTCAAAGTTTAGATGGACATCACTCCCTGTATAGAGTCCAGCCAATTGGCTTCACCCCTATATAGAGTCCATTGGTCCAAAATCAACTGTACGGAGTCCAAACTTTGAAATCAACTATAAAGATTAAAGAGTCTTATGTGGACAACACTCCCTGTATAAAGTCCAGCCAATTAGGCATCCCCTATCGAGTTCGAAATTAGACATAGGATCTGCTGTAAGCAGTGAATATTAACCAGAAAACGGCCTCTCCCTTTAATCATTTACATCATTCACTTCTCAAGGTAAAAAATATGTATTGAGGCGCCACTGCAGCCACTTCATTACATGGAAAAGCCTACAAACACCAGCCTCAAATCAAGTGGTCTCTTCGCAGACGCTGCAAATTACAATATCTCAATCATGTAGTGTTGCCAAATAATTGTGCACGCACACACACACATGCACACACCCACACAACGCCAAGAAAATACCTAGAAAAAAAACAAGAATCGAAAGAGAATAATGGAGAGCCCAGGATTAATTATTTGTTTTCAAATTATTGCGCGCGCACGCGCGCGCACACACACACACACACACAAACTTATACAACGCCAAGAAAACACTAAGAAAAGAGTAGAGACACAATGCACACGCAACTCCAACAGCCATGCAAACGTCCACCCATTTACAAGTAAAGTCAAGAGGGATAACAAATAATTATACGAAACTAATGCATACAGGGACGGGTACACGCACGTTTACATACATGTAGTAGTGTAAGAGAGTAACATAGTGCAGTAGTCAGCATAATACTAGCACATGCTGAGAGTGCAATAGCAAGCTTCACCATTGCTCATGGCCATGCAAATGTTCAGCAGCACTCAGTTCCGCAAGCTTCTGAAGATCAGCACACCTGCAACAAATAGATAGCACAAGGATACGCTTATTACCGTAATGATGCATGGGAGCACACAACTACCAAGTTCTCAACAAATGTGATGCTCAATGAAAATCGATCCACTCAAAGACCTGTGAACAGGTGACGGTGGGGACAATAATCTATTAGTAATACGAGGAATAAGATGGTTTGTGCACACTCAAGACGCACAGACACATCACCATACATGTAGTGTACACAGTGTTTCACTTCACTGCAACTAAATTGAAATGAAATGATTTGAACAATCTGTACAGCGTTGCCGTCAGTCAGTCTTCCCCAAGATGGAAATACAATGATTTGTTGTCACGAGGCAGTTTCACTGACACAATGTCATGTTCGTGACATCAAAACGGTTACTTCAGGGAATACGAGTATTAGCTTGAGAAGCTTTTTCTTGTCATTGGCATACAAGCAATCCTCCTACTACTACTAGTACACTGGCACTGCGTTTGTGGATCCCATTGTATTTTGACATCATACTAGAGGAAGAGTGTCGTGGAGTTTCACATAATTATCACAGGGATAAAAATACATTTCTCATGAAATAATTATAATAATTGATGATAGCTAGACGATCGTATACGATTGATGCAAAGTCCTTGCAGTCCTTGAGGACTATTACGAAGAGGTTGATTACTTTTAGGGCATTCATTCAAGCAACATCAAACAAACGCGATACGCTCCTTGAAAATGGAAACAAATTCAAGCATAACGACAGAACAGCAGACCAATCGAAACAAGTAAAAGCATCCTTACCTCAGTCATCGTCCTGCCATGTAGTTGGACAGCCTTTTGACACGGTGGGACAGGCAGCTCTTGTCCAGTCAAACAGGGGTATCCTTGTGGCGTCGAACGAAAGAGAGTGTCAGTGTACTATCTGACTCGTCAGATTGGAACTGTGCTGAACTTTTCTCTTTCTCCGGTTTCTGCTTTCATCCCTCACTCTGATGAAACCGTTCAAACGTCTTACTGGCAGCAATGGCCAGCCAAACAGGGGATCCTTGTGGCGTCGAACGAAAGAGAGTGTCAGTGTACCTGACTCGTCAGATTTGAACTGTGCTGAACTTTTCTCGTTCTGCAATTTCTGCTTTCACCCCGCACACTGATGAGACGTCTGAGAGAACCACAAGACGCTTTCCAGATTTGATTTTGAACGTCTCCTTATCCTCCTTGGTTACCCCGTGACAGATTACTGTCAGCAACTTCACAGCAGAACCGGCAGCCATGGCTGAAGCGAAGAAAGGAATGCGCTGCCACGAGGCAAGCAAAACTGAAAAGGTGTTTGTTCTTTTTCGGGCACAACACACAGGACGGCGTGACTGGATAAACTGGACACCTGGACTGTGAATAGGGGACTGGTAGAAAAAGTGTACTCCTTATAGGGGATTGCGCGGCAGGTTGAAGCTGATCAAAACTGAGTGGACTCCTGGACTCTGTATAGTGGATTTTGGACCAATGGACTCTATATAGGGTGCTGGACATCATATAGTGCATGGACTCTATACTGAGTCCTACATATATATGGTCGCAGTGAGGCCATGAAGCGTTACATTGGCACATGTTTACCGCACGCAGGGCGTTACATGCAAAGTCGCACAGGAGCCGTTACACAGGTTTCTATATTGCCGCAGTCCTTTTTTTGCTATTGCAGGACTTCCTGCTGCGTCCAGTTTTGAACTTTTCACCACGCAGTACACGTGCTTTCACAGTTTTCAGCCTTTTTTGCAATGAAAATATCGCCGCACCCCGCCGGACGCGCGTTACGAACGCAACGAAAATTTGTTGCACTAGCCTGGTCGCGCGTTACGCCGCACCCCCCTGCGTTACGCGTTACGCGGCAACATATATTGCCAGTACGGTATGTCAAGTTGAGTGATACCCGGGATCAATCGGATACATCTCATTATGGAATGTCGAGAGGGCGACTACATCCCGGCTCAGCGGCACCCAGCACTCACAGCAGTAGAGCAACAGGGACACAACACACACCTCATACACCTGGCGCTTAGTGGCAACTGATGGGTTGCGATCCATGAAAACCGTACGACGCATCGCACTGAAGGTCCTCGATGCTCCAGCAATGCGTGACTTGATATCATGAGTCGATCGACCATCCGTATGTACGCTGGAGCAGAGACGCTTGAAGTCAGCCACGCTCTCAACAATGTCATCCACTACCATCAAAGGCAATTGGTCATGTGCTGTGAGTCCATAGATGACCGGCATGACCTTGGTCTTCGCGAGATTCGCCTTCAGGCCAAATTCGCCAGCAACCCGCACAAACGCAGCCAGAGTCTGCTGTGCACCCTCGTGGGAGGTGGCATCCAGTGCAGAGTCGTCAGCAAACTGGCAGTCGTTGTGCCGTTTCGCAACGTCCGTACGTGAGCTGCGGAATAGTAGCCGACCACCAGCATTCGTCGCCAAAGGAGGCCCAATATCCGGAATGTTTACAATCATCTTGTACCATTGCTGGAACAGAGTCCACATGTAGACTCCTGCCAGTACCAATGATGCCTTCCTGTTGTCGTGAAAAGCTTGAATAGTACCGACGAGTCTATCGGGGACACCAGCTCTTCCCAAAACGAACCACAAACTTTCACAATTGACAGAATGGTACGCTACAAATACCAGGAACCCCTTGCATCAATGTTCATACAGATTGACGTACAGTCAACTTCGCTAATAACAACTGCGGATATAACGACAATTCGCGAATAACGACATAATTTTCATTCCCAGAGCAAAGTCCCATCCAACTGTGACACATATAATGAGACTTCGGGTATACCGACACGCCGCGAATAAGGACACTTTCCTGATGCCCCGCCGAGTGTCGTTATAAGCGAAGTTGACTGTACTGTGAAAACCATGTCTGTACACGATCATCCACTACGTAAACCACACTGGCTGTCTGGTAGTATAGACTCGGCAAGAATCTGAAAACGCTGCTGGATTAAAGAAGCCACTGCCGTGCCCACAACGTCAATTATCACCCACACACACATCAAGCAAGTGGAAGTTGGGGTTGCCGAGCTGCTGCGGCTGGATTATATCAAATGTTTTGTAACAGAATTTGTAATCTGCGAATTGTTTGCAACAATATACCAGGCGGCCCCGCAAAGCGGGATTGTAGAAAATTCTGTTACAATGCTGGTAGATGGCAGGCAGTGCAAGAGATTAAGGCCAATGATCCTAACTAATGCTGCTGTTCCCTTGTGGGGCATGGCTGTGCGTAGGTAGTCAAATGACTGCTGGTCAAATGACTGCTGGGACCGGACGGTCCTGCTGTATGCTGGGGCCAATTGGCCCGGCTGCTGGACACAATGTGTCTATGCTGGGACCAGCTGGTCCTGCTGGGACCATGTGGTCCTAACTAATGCTGCTCTGCCCATGTGGGGCACGGCTGTGCGCAGGTAGTCAAATGACTGCTGGGACCGGACGGTCCTGCTGTATGCTGGGGCCAATTGGCCCGGCTGCTGGACACAATGTGTCTATGCTGGGACCAGCTGGTCCTGCTGGGACCATGTGGTCCTGCTGCTGGGCAGCGCGTGCCGCCCAGTGCTTGAAAGCTCATGCAGAGAATTGTTCCAAAATGCATTCAGCTGAGGGGCTTTGCTTGCTTTCCCAAGAAGAGTCAGTGGTTAGTGGCAACCCCGCTTATACACACTGCTCTTAGCCATATTTCCTCTCTTGCTTTCTTTCCGCGGTTGAGTAAACGCTGTGCTACATGCATGCGGATAAGCTTAGCAGTGACAGTGCGCAACACAATGCGTTAAGGGGGTTGGGGACAGTTAGGCCCAAAAATTTAATTTCAACATCAGCCCAATCTGACATCAGGTTTGAATAGGTACAGCCTTATATTTTCACTTAGTAACATCAGTTTTCCAATTGCCTGAATAGGTCTTGCCAAAAACACAATTTTCCTTGATAACACACAATATCGCAAAATCCGAAAATTGATGAGAAATCGTCCATAACACCAGATAGGACAGAAAATATGACATAAAATTACACAGACTGTTCGAGGTATTTACTAAGATGATATCAACACCGAAAAATGTACACTTTGGTTGACGATGGGATCCAGGTCGTCATTTCCTGGAGAAGAACAAAAAGACGCAAAAAATGAAACTTTGAATATTTTTTGCAGCTTATTTTTGAGTTTGCCCCATATACGGATACTTCAAATACGTTCTATAAGTGGGTTGGAACAGGTTTACCGCGGCGAAAATAGGGGTCACCGTGCATATTCTGGAGAAAAATCCAAAAAACTGTCAAAATTTGCCTAAAATTGGTAAATTCACGTATCTATATTGCTTGTACTTCTCTGCTGCTGCTTTGGTCATAGCTTATTGGATTTTTGGCTGTTAGGTGTTGCATAAACTCGCTAGAGCCCTCGGCGTTCAGAACAATATAAGGATGGAAAAGCTGAACTAGTGAATTTGCCGGAAAACCCTGGGTGCACACATTATCAATAGCTGCTTTTCTCCATGATTACTCACCTGTTGGTACTTGGTTTTGATACATGTACATGTAGCTGTGATAGCGCTTAGCACAGCCCCATATCAAACTACAATGAAAGCTGACATGTTGGAACGAATCAGACAACATTGAGTCCTCCTGTTCTTCAACTATACGAGCTAGAACGTGTCCCCACACTGGCAAAAATGATGGTATTTTACGGTGCGTACAGTTGGGTTGCTTGCTGCTGGTTCTTGGCTAGGTGTTCAGCCACCGCTAATATTATCTTCCTTGAGGCTGTCACCCGCTTCTTACCTCCGACTTGCTCCTTCATCAGTCTGGAACTGGCTGACTCACCACTTCGTTTGTAGGACAAGACAAAGTTCTTCATCACCAACCCACTAGAAGCTGCCCGCACTGCAACTGATTTAGAGAAGCACGTTGCTTGGACCAACGGTTGAAGGGTGGCCAGCCGCTTTTGCTGATGTTCTGCAAACTCCATCGCCGAACATGCTGATTCAAAAGTGACAGAGTGCTACAGGATACTGGCATCAGGGCGAGCTTCAACAATTTCAGCTAGGGCCGCAACATCCGAAACATCATCATGAGCAGCATAATGAGCAGCGAACTCATTCCCAACGATGAACTATAAATCAATCTGAGACTGTAGCTTGGGAGCTCCGGTATCGCGGTTTAGGGATCAGAGTG
Organism: Sycon ciliatum; assembly: GCF_964019385.1. Taxonomy (NCBI): domain Eukaryota; kingdom Metazoa; phylum Porifera; class Calcarea; order Leucosolenida; family Sycettidae; genus Sycon; species Sycon ciliatum. The sequence continues at coordinate 5,034,467 of NC_088648.1, read as the reverse complement.
TTCACCCACCACAAAAATGCACACCATTGACACACACATGCGTGCACACATACACACACACACACACACACACACACACACACACACACGCATGCTCTCACACGCAATAGAACACACGCGCTCGTACACACACATACATTCACGCACGTGTACGTACCCACCCACATGCATGTGCACACTCATGTGCATGAGTGGAGATGCCCGCATACACATGTCACACCAACATGCCCTGGGAGCGGTCATGCACGCGTGTATAGTTTGTGTGCAAGGGCACGTCCACATGAGCGCATGTGCATGTTCATACATGCGTATGGTGCACACATGCACAAACATGCAGGTCTATGCAAACACACAAACGTCGCGCGCGCCGCGCATACAGTGTGCTCATACATTTCCATTGCCATAGCCATAGGGTGGAAATGACTCGCAAATATCATGAATAAATCTTATGAGATTGAAAAACACACTTACCCAAAGCAGCTTTGGTGTTGCGTGTGGAAGCACGGAGGCCAGGGTGTTGAGCATAAAATTCTCCATCCCACACTGCTGACACGGAATGACAAGTACGCTGCCCAGGCCGTACCTCTTCTCTTCAACGCAATCAATGAGCGCCAGAGGTTTGCCACATCCAGGATTCTGGCACGCAGGCAATCCCACAGCCAGATACCTGAGATGAACGATTCGTCGACCGTGAAGAGGGGCACTGAACGACCTCTTCGCGGGAGTCGAATCCGGTGGCGTTGGTGGTGGAGATCGCCCTTTCCGTTTTTCAGGAACTCGATCGATCGTTTGAGCTTGCGAAGCGTCCCCCTCCTCGGCTTCTTGAATCGTCCAGTAAGCAGAATGCGAGGCCGCGTCGTGGGTGACTGACAGATTACTCTCTCGCGTCTTCATCTCCACGACACGTCGGCAGGAGAACCAAGCTATCCAAAAACCGCCGATGTCAAAACAAATCCGCAAGTCCACTAGTGGCTGAGCTTCTTCCTCAAATCTTGTCTCGACTCGAGCACGCGCTGCGAATTCGCGAAGTCATGGTCAAACTGCTTACTCGATTGTGCATGATCGCGTCCCATTTTTCCACTCCGAAAGGCATTATTTTTCAGAAAAAAATTCGGAAATCCAACATGGCGCTAACCGTCGCGAACCTCCTTAAAGGGGAAGTTAAGGCAAAAATTAAAATATCACCAGTTGTAGTCTTCGGGGTGCTGAGTCGAATGGTCTTGGTCCGAGAAAGCTGAGACGCTCCCTTCCTACTTGAATCCCAATCGAACTCGCGCACTTCCACCGAAACTGGGTGACTGCGCCCTACTAGATGGGGATTTGTATGCAAAATGTCACTAAAAGCGCCGTTTCGTTCTTATAAAAGCACGGATGACCGCGATTGGCCCATATGTTGTAGTCTTTTGGACGCTGAGTCGACTGGTTTTGGTCCGAAAAGGCTGCGATGCAGCGTTCCTCCTTTATTCCCAATCGAACATGGTTGAACAAGTGGTCACGTGCTCCTGGGTGCCCAAATCACCTGGTCACCACGCCAGCAGGCGACAACTTTCACACCAACAAGTGACCAAGGTTCAACTCGAGTTCAACTCGAGTGACAGGACTGCACCAAAAAAAGGTCAAACAGGCTAGTAAGTTGTACCCTGCAGGCACGGTGACCAGCTGACTGGTGTACGCAGGAGCACGTGACCGCTTGTTCAACCATGTTCGATTGGGAGTAAAGGAGGAACGCTGCATCGCAGCCTTTTCGGACCAAAACCAGTCGACTCAGCGTCCAAAAGACTACAACATATGGGCCAATCGCGGTCATCCGTGCTTTTATAAGAACGAAACGGCGCTTTTAGTGACATTTTGCATACAAATCCCCATCTATTAGGGCGCAGTCACCCAGTTTCGGTGGAAGTGCGCGAGTTCGATTGGGATTCAAGTAGGAAGGGAGCGTCTCAGCTTTCGAACCAAGACCATTCGACTCAGCACCCCGAAGACTACAACTGGTGAAATTTTAATTTTTGCCTTAACTTCCCCTTTAAAGAGTTTGAGTATGTGGTCCAGGCTGGAGCAGAGATCCTTAATCGGGCAAGCTGCTGAGAGGTCATATTCCCACATAAGGGGGTGCAGAGTGCTTACAGTATTTAGGGCAGGATTGATACAAAACAGTGCCCATCAGCACGCGCATGCACACATGGCAGCGTAGCCGGCTCATTGCTGGCCAAGAGGCAGGCCAGCCGGCACACGGAGGTACGTTTTGTACATGTCACTAGCCCAGCGGCCAGCCTTCTGGAGCTGCCAAGCTGAGGCATTCCTTCCGGCCATTGCAGTAGCCCCGCCGATCCTGAGGGAGTGACTGCTAACACCCGGACCTAGGGCTCTCGTCATCCAGTAGTTCACATCTTTGGGTGTGAGATATTGCCCACTTCGGAATATGAACAGCGGTGACGTCGTTGGTGTTGCGTGGCGGATAGCGTGGTACTTGCGCATTGCTTGGATAGGGCAGAGCTGGCTGCCGGACCATGGCTGCAAGATGACTTGGCCCCCAGTGCCACGTTGGGAGGTCTTCGTTATCCCGAGTCGTATGCTGATCTGAGTCCCAGTGAGTGAGACTTGACCCAGGGTCAGAGTGTGGCCATTCGAAGCAGAGCAGGGAGAGGCGGCAGTATCCTTGCTCACTCTGAGCAATCCCGCAAAGGCTGTCATGAAGGCGGCCCAGAGCATGCACCTGTCCGATTCGCAGTAGTGGGAGCGCTGGATCACGGTCAAGAGCTGCTGCAGGTCTGATTGAGTGATAGCCTGGCGTTGACATTGTGTCGGTGCTGCTTGCTGGCGGTGCTGCCATTGCTGACGCTCCGCTCCCTTCAGGGCTGCTGTAACTCTATCGTGCTGAGTTGTGTGTGACGGCCCACCATGACAGAGGAGGTAATACCTCACGGCGGATACATATACTCGGATGGTTGCGGTCGATTTGTGACCGGATATGCAGTGGGTGATGAATGCAAGTAAGTCATTTACCGACGGCCTACTCGGCTGGCATCCCAGTTGTGTACACAGCTTCAGATACGCCCCAGTCCCTGGCGGGTATGTGCGGGCAGAACTTGGGGCCATTGAGTCCCTAATTAGGTCGCCGGCCTTTATCAGTAGCGTCTGACGGAGATGATGTGCTCTATTGAAGTAGTCTGTTGGCGTTGGGCAGCATGATGCGCCCATTGTTCTCCCCATAAAGAGAGCGCAATGGCAATTGGGTAGAGTTCCCGCCAGATAATGCTGCGAAATAGGCCATCCGACTGGTCTGCTGACCATGTGCCATAGAACCGTGCTGTGTTGTAAAGCCCGCTGAAACCGACGCCAGGCGTGTCAGTGAAGAGCTGAAGGCTGGGGGACTTGGACCAACTGATGTCTCTGAATAGGGCAATGCCATTCCATGGGAGCACCGATTCGAGCAACTAGTATGATAGCTCTGCTCAGGACCGCTAGAGCTGAGCTGGCAAATGACTCCGCATGGAGCAAATGACTCCGCATGGAGCCGCCAATGACTCTGAGTAGAGCCACCAAATGCTAAATATCAAGGTATGCATGACAGTTGAGAGCATATATTCTCATGGATTGTAAGAATACATTCTCGCGCCACATATATACTGGTACACACAGATTATAGACAGCAATAGTGACAACACACAAATTGAAGGGTGGTTGGCCGCAGCCAGATGTGAACCGAAGCACGAGTGAGGCATGAAAGCAAGCACTGAGAACAGAGTGTGTCTCAAATGGGAAAGATGTGCATGCGGATAACAGAAATAGGCCATGATGCAGAACCACTTGGGAACGTCAGATTAATTTTCCTGGACCGAGCCAGCCGGGGAAAAAACCCTCGCGCCGACAACCGCAGTAGTGAGGGAAAAAACCGGGTGTATAACCCCAATGGCGATTTGGCATCATGTAGGCATGGCAAGCACATATTGGCAAGATATAAAGAACACGCCCGATGCCATATATGCAACCGAAACATGTTGAGCGAGAAATACAACGTCATGTGTGCGCCAGAAACGTGAGTTGAGGTAGCGGGTGGGAGGGTGGGAAGGAAAGTGTGTGGGAACAAATGTTCCGCAAGTTGCATGCTCGAGAGTCAAAACAGCAATGACAATGCAAGCGACATGACTAGCGCATGCGCACGGGTCGGACCAGCTTCCGGGGCTGAAAGATGCATGATCAAGCGATGCCCACCCGATTTATTTGGCATGACACCAAGACATGCCCTCTTGCCCCAGGTGAGCATCCACAACATCAGGGTAGTCAAAAGCTGATCTAAGATTCTTGCTGAGGATAGAATGCTTAACACCCTTAGGACGTGATGCTGGTATACCAACAGTTTGTTCAGGTAGTGTGTGCGTTGCATGCCTACAATGATGGTTAACACTGCCCACGATTCGGCCCAGGCCACTGTCTATAGACTCGATCGACTCTGGCTTTTTCTGCTATGCTGGGGCCAGCACTACTGACCGATCCGAGTCGTTCTCGAGCCTGAAACGTTTGGCTGAGGGTTCAGCGGGTACTGCTGAGGGGCGCAGGAGCCTGAGGAGGAGTGCTAAATCTACAAACTCCCCTCGCAGCACTTTCTCCACCACTCTCTCGGCCACATGTGCAACACACAGGGGACGGGTGTGGGCATGTGGTGGAGGTGCATGTACAGGCACGTCAGAGTCAAGCCTACCTAGTATCTGCCGAGTTCAGGTCTTGTGCGCAGGCGATATCAGCATCCGGCTCGCGAGAGTCGTCCCCGGAAATGGCTTCTCGGATGGAGGAACGGATTAGCTAGCGGATCTCCTGGTGCTGCTGTTTGAAAACGACTCATGATAGGCTGAAAAAGAAAATTCGCACAACACTGCTGATATTGCAAGCCAAGGTGCTCAAACAAATTTGTTTGCATAGAAAGGTCTTGCTGCTGTTCTCTGCCAGCAAGGCTGCGAGTCCCACGCTTGCGCATGTGCCATTTTCCCACGCTTGGGGACGATGTACGATGACAGCCGGCGTTGCGGACTGCCTGCGAGGCGCTGGCCGCGAGTGCTTCTGTGGCATGATAACTTTGATTTGCCCGTTGCAAACCTACATGTATTGAGATGCCCCGCCAATTGTCACAAATGGCGAGGTTCCCTTCTTGGGGATTGGCACGAGATTACAGTCGAACCAATCCTGGGGGATCTCTTGGGCATCCCAGGCATATATCACCACATCCAGAAGAGCAGACATACACTGAGGTCCACCGGCATTAACTATCTCGGGCAGAATACCCGTTCTCCCAGCAGCCCTACCGCTCAGTATCCCGTTCACAGCTCTCTGGGGCTCTTCCAATGTCGGGACTGCAGCAATCCCATCCCATACCGGTTGCTGCTTGACCATGCTGAAGATGTCCATGTCCACCACGCTCTGAACATTTAAAGCAACAGTGAAGTGCCGTCTGAACCTCTGCCCCTGCTCCTCAGCTGATGTGCACAGATTTCCATTTTCATCCCGAACACCAACCACAGGACTCGGGACAAGTCCACTCCGAGGGTGCTGAAGTATTTTGATGTCTTTCCAGACTCGGGCTGGATTAAAGCGACCTACTTCTATTTTCCTTACCTGTTCTGCAGAACATTCGTTCTTCACTCGTCGCACAGCCGCTCTAGCCCGTGTTCAGGCCCGCTTATATATCGAGATAGTTTCTATAGTTACACAGACTGTGCAGTCGCACACTTATGGTGTAGTCATGTAGTGTAGTGTAACGACAACAGGGTGTGTCAGATTTGTACTCTTGACCCTTTTGTTTTCTTTTGGCATCACGTATCCGAAACAGTTCTAGGGAAGTTTTTTGTGTTGAACCTGCTCGGTCGTTCCGAGGGTTCTCCCGCACCGAACAGCTTGGTACGATAATTTTGGACTCGATTTTCTCTATAATTATGAGCCGCGCCACGCTAAAAAGTGGCTTTGCGTTTCGCCAACAAATCGAGAAAATCACCAAAATGTCACAGTCGGCAAATTTCTTCTCGAGCGTAGTCGCGAAAATATTCATTTTCAAAGAAATAGGTTGCAAGTGGTACGATGATTTTGGGCTCGATTTTCTCTACATGAGCCGCGCCAAGCTAAAAAGTGGCTTTGCGTTTCGCCAACAAATCGAGAAAATCATCAAAACGTCACAGTCGGCAAAATTCTAGTCGAGCATAGTCGGGAAAATATTCATTTTCAAAGAAATAGGTTGCAAGTGGTACGATAATTTTGGACTCGATTTTCTCTATATCCTTTCCATCTTGTTCCTTTTCTGTTTCTCTTATTCTGGCTTTCATGTTGTTTCTCTTTGATCTCTTGGTCCTTCCATCAATCGATGTTTGAGGAGAGTTTCCTAAACGATGTCTCCTACCCTTTGACAAGAACCTTGTGTTGACGAGCCTTGTTGGCCACAGTATCATCAACAAGGCCACTTTATGGTGTCATAGTTGTCTCTGAAACTTGGCGCACCCAGAATGATAGATATGAAGTCTAATTGGGATGCTTATGTCTCTGTGTCTTGCTTTTCATGATTCCACGCATTTTTCGGTATCTTGACGGATGTCATTCCTTGACCAACACTTGACAGCTGCCACTACCTATTGCAATAGAACGATCGCAGTACACAATGGACATGTAACCACGTCGGGTAACAGCATTCATTCTGTTGCCACTGTTACCTGTAACCGAGGTTATCTTCCACGGAATAAGAACCCAGTGACGTGTGTTGCATACAATCAAACATTTGGCAGGTGGAATAATACACGCGCTGGTGGAGTTACATGCGATCGTGAGTGACAGATTTTGCTTCCTCTGTGTATATTATGCCTATTGGGTGCATATATCTGCCTGGGCGCACAGTGCATACCAAGGTGACTACAAAATTTCACCAATCGCTCAAAACTTTTGTCCGAATTCAAAGATAGGCATGTCTATTCGTATCAAGAAAATATCAGTTGTCGGTTTGAAAAACCTGAGGAAGATCCGATATCCTGGACCAGAGTCAAAAAGGTATGACACTCGAAAGAAAATTATTAGCGCATGTCATCTCGTGCCGGCGTAAATTTGAAACACAAGCAAGGGTTTTCCCTGACTCGCTGCCCACACATGTACACATGGCACGCGTCATCTTGAAGTTGCATTTCTCAGCTCTCTCCTGCTAAAATATTGACCGTTCTGCGATCGAAATTGTTCAAATGGCTGAGAATAATGTTCTCACAGGTCAGGTATTGTAACACTCCCATCGCGCTGCGGCGTTACTCCTACGGCTCTATCAATTGTGAACTGGATAGGGCTGTGGTTGTCTTGCTGAGAGCTTCACGTAGAGGTTATTAGAATCCTCCGCACCGCAAAGGAGAATCGTTGTGCTTTCGCGAGTCACAGTAAGACAAAGGAGTTCTCTCTCTCTCTCTCTCTCTCTCTCTCTGTGGTCACTCAGCCAGCACAGATTCCAGATGTTAATGTCAACAACCTGGCGTTTTTCAATAGCCTCCGGACAGATGTATCTCTGGTGCCTAAGGAAAATCGCCAGAAATTGCTGGCAGCAATTTTGGAATTTTGGCAAGAATACCCAGCTGAAAAGATGGAGATCGTGTGCAGGTGTTTGCGCAATTCGGACCACAACATTCTGTAGAGTGGCGGCAGAAATGAGTACCATTAGAGGGACCATTAGCAAGCCGTGAAACGTCAACGGGAACGAGTTCATTATAACGCACGTGAAACACCACGTGATTTAGGATTAGCTTCTCGCGTTCACAACCCGTCTACTCGAGTCGGCTGCTTTCCAGTTTCAATCAGCTTTCTGATATTTTTTACTGGCAATGATTTTTGCGAACTTTTCCTTGAGAACAATTCTCAGCCCGACTGACTTTTACCCGAATGACAGTGAAAGAAACCCCATGACAGCCACATCGTCGATGGATGCGCTGAGGAGCTTTGAAATCCTGGCGCGGCTGGGGATGTCAGATCAATAATTGCTCGGAACGCGTGATGGCAATTCGCCTGAAGTATACTTCGACAGACCGTTCCCCGAGTGGCTCACGACTCACTGGTTTGGATGCGAGAAATATAGAGTGGACGGGCAGTCGTGTCGGCGAGGTGAGGGTGTCGCATTCGTACTGCGCGGACAAGCTTTGAAATCCTGGCTCGACGGGTGTGTCAGATCAGTAATTGCTCGGAATGAGTGATTAAAAGCTGTGTTCGTGACTGGTGCGTGTACGCGTGAAACCATGCATCCGGGTGTATTTTTGCTGACTTCTTGGATGTATTGTGTATGGTAATGAGCACCAGACTGACAATGACATTCTTGCCGTAGAATGTCTCCGTACTCCTTGTCTGTCTGGTGCTACTACCCTGTGCACGTCTGACTGTTCAAAACCCGGTTAGTTGTTGAATTCTAATACATAACTTGTGCCCCCCTGTTTTCTTTGTTTCCCCTTAAACAGTAATCTAAAAACGAAATATAGCTCACAATCCGCAAACACATGATTGAGTAGTCTGATTGGGGTGTTTATGACTCTGTGTTTCGTCTTTTCTTGATTTCATGCTTCTTTTCCGGTGTCTTGACGGATGTCAATCCTTTACTGATGCCTGACAGCTATCTCTGATTATTGCTCAAGTAGTACCACAATAAGCAATGGAAAGTTACATGTGTTCAGGAGTGTGTTAGGGAGTCATATTGATAATCCCCTTGACCACTTTGCATACGTTGAATGTGACTACGGTTACCTTCCACAGAATGAGTCGCCAATGACATGCAGTTTGCACAATGCTACGCACGGCAAATGGGAGAATCTACTGAAGTGCAATGGTGAGTGAAAGAATTTGTTTATTCTGTGTGTAAAACATGGTACGCCTTGCAATGGCCAAAGAGAGTTGGAAAGCTTGTGTCTTTGTGGGTAACTTGAACATTTAGGCTCATGTAAAATCGCACTGATTTTGGGATTTCCCTGCAACTTTTTGCTTCAGCAAAAATGTTGTGCTTGACCACATTCCTGTCACTTCGCAGTGGCTTTACGTTGGTGCAGTTTGTATCCCACCCCTGACTTCTGGGTGGATGTTTATCGATTTAATCTTATTGGCTTTCTTATTGGCTATGTGGCTGTGGCAGTTACGACTGCTTTTCTTCTTTAGTTAAAAACGTAGGGGTGGTGTGTGCGTCGCGGGCCTTTGTATGGTTACGTGCAGCTTCAGATTGTATGGCTAGTGCCAGGGGAGTTGAATCTGCATGGGAAGAATACCACTGTATTGTTATTGAACTGAAGCTGGATGATGACCGTGTGGTGAGTGTGTGGGTTTTTTCAAGATACCGTCCTGGGGCAGGGGTGTACATGTAGGTCAGTTAGCTTGGACGGCTGTTGTTACATTCATTGTGACATCACCCATCCTTTTCTGTGTGCTTTGCTGTACGACTAGCAGCAGGATCTTGAACATATTTTTTCTTACCTCTATGCATACAATTATTATTTTTTAAATCAGGAAGAGGATATAATATCAATAAATAAAGCCATTGCCGAGCCACCGTGCTCATAGCAGAGACTTCTGTGTGTGTGATTGTCGTGAAAGTGGACCACAAAGACTCCGGACCTCCCATTTCCAGACTCCTGCCTCAATTGTGCAACTTACAGATAGGTATCATGGTCCTAGCCAAAGGAGTGTGTGAGGGGGGGGGGGGGCAGCGCCTTCCTACTCTGATTGAACGCCCTCCTGTGGAAAATGCCCCCCCCCCCCCCAACCCACCCTTACAAGTGTCAATTATGTGTTATTCATGCTCTTCAATGAAAAAGCAGTCAAATGTTGGTAACAGAGGGTTTTAATGGCACACTTGTGTGGGGTGAAACCGGCGATCCTCTCCCGCACGTTGCCTTTTGCATGGCAAGGTGATTTTGGAAAATGGAAAAAAGATGGGTCACAGGTTATCACTCAACTCGACATAATCATGAACATCTCCTTTTACCACTGCCGGCTACTGCCATCTGTCCACTAACGACCAGCGAAAATGGGTCATTTTTACTGAAACACACCACACCTAAACAGTTCGTAACTCTAGCATCCATGCTCCAATTTACTGTATCTAGAGCTTCCTGGAAAGCTGCTGCAACGAGCAAAACGCTGAACTAAGGCACAAGTCTCCACAAGGTCTTAGACCAGCTATAGAGCTAAGCAAATCTGTCCCAAAGTCATGGCGCAGTTTCGCAACTGAAAGAAACTGAGCTTTCACCCGCCATTCTACTCTCCTTGCTCGTATCGAGCTGACATTTCTTGTGAACGCTCCCGCGAGTCCCCTGGTGATTTGAACTTCAGTTGCCATGGCACCAAATGTCAAAAATGCAGAAAAATGAAAACCGAGCGCCCACGCACGGCAAAAAAATTGTTGCTCTGGCCGTGTGAAGCTGTGTAGCCGTCGAGCGCCATAACTCAGCAGTACTTTATTCTATCGCTTCGGCAATTGTTGCAATCAACAGCTGAGAGTTTTCTCTTCGATCTACATACTTCGATTCTAGCATCGAGTAAGGATTGACTGAGTTACGATCATTTGAACATACGCGCCTCCTGAAAATTTTCGTCAGTACGCGATGCGCACTCAGGACGTAAATATACGTCCTTAGTGGACGGGCGTCACTCTCAAGGACGTAAATAAACGTCCTTAGCAGTGAAAGGTTAATTAATCAAGCGAGATGTTCATGATTACCGTACTGGCAATATATATATGGTCGCAGTGAGGCCATGAAGCGTTACATTGGCACATGTTTACCGCACGCAGGGCGTTACATGCAAAGTCGCACAGGAGCCGTTACACAGGTTTCTATATTGCCGCAGTCCTTTTTATGCTATTGCAGGACTTCCTGCTGCGTCCAGTTTTGAACTTTTCACCACGCAGTACACGTGCTTTCACAGTTTTCAGCCTTTTTTGCAATGAAAATATCGCCGCACCCCGCCGGACGCGCGTTACGAACGCAACGAAAATTTGCTGCACTAGCCTGGTCGCGCGTTACGCCGCACCCCCCCTGCGTTACGCGTTACGCGGCAACATATATTGCCAGTACGGTATGTCAAGTTGAGTGATACCCGGGATCAATCGGATACATCTCATTATGGAATGTCGAGAGGGCGACTACATCCCGGCTCAGCGGCACCCAGCACTCACAGCAGTAGAGCAACAGGGACACAACACACACCTCATACACCTGGCGCTTAGTGGCAACTGATGGGTTGCGATCCATGAAAACCGTACGACGCAGCGCACTGAAGGTCCTCGATGCTCCAGCAATGCGTGACTTGATATCATGAGTCGATCGACCATCCGTATGTACGCTGGAGCAGAGACACTTGAAGTCAGCCACGCTCTCAACAATGTCATCCACTACCATCAAAGGCAATTGGTCATGTGCTGTGAGTCCATAGACGACCGGCATGACCTTGGTCTTCGCGAGATTCGCCTTCAGGCCAAATTCGCCAGCAACCCGCACAAACGCAGCCAGAGTCTGCTGTGCACCCTCGTGGGAGGTGGCATCCAGTGCAGAGTCGTCAGCAAACTGGCAGTCGTTGTGCCGTTTCGCAACGTCCGTACGTGAGCTGCGGAATAGTAGCCGACCACCAGCATTCGTCCCCAAAGGAGGCCCAATATCCGGAATGTTTACAATCATCTTGTACCATTGCTGGAACAGAGTCCACATGTAGACTCCTGCCAGTACCAATGATGCCTTCCTGTTGTCGTGAAAAGCTTGAATAGTACCGACGAGTCTATCGGGGACACCAGCTCTTCCCAAAACGAACCACAAACTTTCACAATTGACAGAATGGTACGCTTTCCGTAGATCTACAAATACCAGGAACCCCTTGCATCAATGTTCATACAGATTGACGTACAGTCAACTTCGCTAATAACAACTGCGGATATAACGACAATTCGCGAATAACGACATAATTTTCATTCCCAGAGCAAAGTCCCATCCAACAGTGACACATATAATGAGACTTCGGGTATACCGACACGCCGCGAATAAGGACACTTTCCTGATGCCCCGCCGAGTGTCGTTATAAGCGAAGTTGACTGTACTGTGAAAACCATGTCTGTACACGATCATCCACTACGTAAACCACACTGGCTGTCTGGTAGTATAGACTCGGCAAGAATCTGAAAACGCTGCTGGATTAAAGAAGCCACTGCCGTGCCCACAACGTCAATTATCACCCACACACACATCAAGCAAGTGGAAGTTGGGGTTGCCGAGCTGCTGCGGCTGGATTATATCAAATGTTTTGTAACAGAATTTGTAATCTGCGAATTGTTTGCAACAATATACCAGGCGGCCCCGCAAAGCGGGATTGTAGAAAATTCTGTTACAATGCTGGTAGATGGCAGGCAGTGCAAGAGATTAAGGCCAATGATCCTAACTAATGCTGCTGTTCCCTTGTGGGGCATGACTGTGCGTAGGTAGACAAATGACTGCTGGTCAAATGACTGCTGGGACCGGACGGTCCTGCTGTATGCTGGGGCCAATTGGCCCGGCTGCTGGACACAATGTGTCTATGCTGGGACCAGCTGGTCCTGCTGGGACCATGTGGTCCTAACTAATGCTGCTCTGCCCATGTGGGGCACGGCTGTGCGCAGGTAGTCAAATGACTGCTGGGACCGGACGGTCCTGCTGTATGCTGGGGCCAATTGGCCCGGCTGCTGGACACAATGTGTCTATGCTGGGACCAGCTGGTCCTGCTGGGACCATGTGGTCCTGCTGCTGGGCAGCGCGTGCCGCCCAGTGCTTGAAAGCTCATGCAGAGAATTGTTCCAAAATGCATTCAGCTGAGGGGCTTTGCTTGCTTTCCCAAGAAGAGTCAGTGGTTAGTGGCAACCCCGCTTATACACACTGCTCTTAGCCATATTTCCTCTCTTGCTTTCTTTCCGCGGTTGAGTAAACGCTGTGCTACATGCATGCGGATAAGCTTAGCAGTGACGGTGCGCAACACAATGCGTTAAAGGGGAAGTTAAGGCAAAAATTAAAATTTCACCAGTTGTAGTCTTCGGGTTGCTGAGTCGAATGGTCTTGGTCCGAGAAAGCTGAGACGCTCCCTTCCTACTTGAATCCCAATCGAACTCGCGCACTTCCACCGAAACTGGGTGACCATTTTTCCACTCCGAAAGGCATTATTTTTCAGAAAAAAATTCGGAAATCCAACATGGCGCTAACCGTCGCGAACCTCCTTAAAGGGGAAGTTAAGGCAAAAATTAAAATTTCACCAGTTGTAGTCTTCGGGGTGCTGAGTCGAATGGTCTTGGTCCGAGAAAGCTGAGACGCTCCCTTCCTACTTGAATCCCAATCGAACTCGCGCACTTCCACCGAAACTGGGTGACTGCGCCCTACTAGATGGGGATTTGTATGCAAAATGTCACTAAAAGCGCCGTTTCGTTCTTATAAAAGCACGGATGACCGCGATTGGCCCATATGTTGTAGTCTTTTGGACGCTGAGTCGACTGGTTTTGGTCCGAAAAGGCTGCGATGCAGCGTTCCTCCTTTATTCCCAATCGAACATGGTTGAACAAGTGGTCACGTGCTCCTGGGTGCCCAAATCACCTGGTCACCACGCCAGCAGGCGACAACTTTCACACCAACAAGTGACCAAGGTTCAACTCGAGTTCAACTCGAGTGACAGGACTGCACCAAAAAAAGGTCAAACAGGCTAGTAAGTTGTACCCTGCAGGCACGGTGACCAGCTGACTGGTGTACGCAGGAGCACGTGACCGCTTGTTCAACCATGTTCGATTGGGAGTAAAGGAGGAACGCTGCATCGCAGCCTTTTCGGACCAAAACCAGTCGACTCAGCGTCCAAAAGACTACAACATATGGGCCAATCGCGGTCATCCGTGCTTTTATAAGAACGAAACGGCGCTTTTAGTGACATTTTGCATACAAATCCCCATCTATTAGGGCGCAGTCACCCAGTTTCGGTGGAAGTGCGCGAGTTCGATTGGGATTCAAGTAGGAAGGGAGCGTCTCAGCTTTCGAACCAAGACCATTCGACTCAGCACCCCGAAGACTACAACTGGTGAAATTTTAATTTTTGCCTTAACTTCCCCTTTAAAGAGTTTGAGTATGTGGTCCAGGCTGGAGCAGAGATCCTTAATCGGGCAAGCTGCTGAGAGGTCATATTCCCACATAAGGGGGTGCAGAGTGCTTACAGTATTTAGGGCAGGATTGATACAAAACAGTGCCCATCAGCACGCGCATGCACACATGGCAGCGTAGCCGGCTCATTGCTGGCCAAGAGGCAGGCCAGCCGGCACACGGAGGTACGTTTTGTACATGTCACTAGCCCAGCGGCCAGCCTTCTGGAGCTGCCAAGCTGAGGCATTCCTTCCGGCCATTGCAGTAGCCCCGCCGATCCTGAGGGAGTGACTGCTAACACCCGGACCTAGGGCTCTCGTCATCCAGTAGTTCACATCTTTGGGTGTGAGATATTGCCCACTTCGGAATATGAACAGCGGTGACGTCGTTGGTGTTGCGTGGCGGATAGCGTGGTACTTGCGCATTGCTTGGATAGGGCAGAGCTGGCTGCCGGACCATGGCTGCAAGATGACTTGGCCCCCAGTGCCACGTTGGGAGGTCTTCGTTATCCCGAGTCGTATGCTGATCTGAGTCCCAGTGAGTGAGACTTGACCCAGGGTCAGAGTGTGGCCATTCGAGGCAGAGCAGGGAGAGGCGGCAGTATCCTCGCTCACTCTGAGCAATCCCGCAAAGGCTGTCATGAAGGCGGCCCAGAGCATGCACCTGTCCGATTCGCAGTAGTGGGAGCGCTGGATCACGGTCAAGAGCTGCTGCAGGTCTGATTGAGTGATAGCCTGGCGTTGACATTGTGTCGGTGCTGCTTGCTGGCGGTGCTGCCATTGCTGACGCTCCGCTCCCTTCAGGGCTGCTGTAACTCTATCGTGCTGAGTTGTGTGTGACGGCCCACCATGACAGAGGAGGTAATACCTCACGGCGGATACATATACTCGGATGGTTGCGGTCGATTTGTGACCGGATATGCAGTGGGTGATGAATGCAAGTAAGTCATTTACCGACGGCCTACTCGGCTGGCATCCCAGTTGTGTACACAGCTTCAGATACGCCCCAGTCCCTGGCGGGTATGTGCGGGCAGAACTTGGGGCCACTGAGTCCCTAATTAGGTCGCCGGCCTTTATCAGTAGCGTCTGACGGAGATGATGTGCTCTATTGAAGTAGTCTGTTGGCGTTGGGCAGCATGATGCGCCCATTGTTCTCCCCATAAAGAGAGCGCAATGGCAATTGGGTAGAGTTCCCGCCAGATAATGCTGCGAAATAGGCCATCCGACTGGTCTGCTGACCATGTGCCATAGAACCGCGCTGTGTTGTAAAGCCCGCTGAAACCGACGCCAGGCGTGTCAGTGAAGAGCTGAAGGCTGGGGGACTTGGACCAACTGCTGTCTCTGAATAGGGCAATGCCATTCCATGGGAGCGCCGATTCGAGCAACTAGTATGATAGCTCTGCTCGGGACCGCTAGAGCTGAGCTGGCAAATGACTCCGCATGGAGCAAATGACTCCGCATGGAGCCGCCAATGACTCTGAGTAGAGCCACCAAATGCTAAATATAAAGGTATGCATGACAGTTGAGAGCATATATTCTCATGGATTGTAAGAATACATTCTCGCGCCACATATATACTGGTACACACAGATTATAGACAGCAATAGCGACAACACACAAATTGAAGGGTGGTTGGCCGCAGCCAGATGTGAACCGAAGCACGAGTGAGGCATGAAAGCAAGCACTGAGAACAGAGTGTGTCTCAAATGGGAAAGATGTGCATGCGGATAACAGAAATAGGCCATGATGCAGAACCACTTGGGAACGTCAGATTAATTTTCCTGGACCGAGCCAGCCGGGGAAAAAACCCTCATGCCGACAACCGCAGTAGTGAGGGAAAAAACCGGGTGTATAACCCCAATGGCGATTTGGCATCATGTAGGCATGGCAAGCACATATTGGCAAGATATAAAGAACACGCCCGATGCCATATATGCAACCGAAACATGTTGAGCGAGAAATACAACGTCATGTGTGCGCCAGAAACGTGAGTTGAGGTAGCGGGTGGGAGGGTGGGAAGGAAAGTGTGTGGGAACAAATGTTCCGCAAGTTGCATGCTCGAGAGTCAAAACAGCAATGACAATGCAAGCGACATGACTAGCGCATGCGCACGGGTCGGACCAGCTTCCGGGGCTGAAAGATGCATGATCAAGCGATGCCCACCCGATTTATTTGGCATGACACCAAGACATGCCCTCTTGCCCCAGGTGAGCATCCACAACATCAGGGTAGTCAAAAGCTGATCTAAGATTCTTGCTGAGGATAGAATGCTTAACACCCTTAGGACGTGATGCTGGTATACCAACAGTTTGTTCAGGTAGTGTGTGCGTTGCATGCCTACAATGATGGTTAACACTGCCCACGATTCGGCCCAGGCCACTGTCTATAGACTCGATCGACTCTGGCTTTTTCTGCTATGCTGGGGCCAGCACTACTGACCGATCCGAGTCGTTCTCGAGCCTGAAACGTTTGGCTGAGGGTTCAGCGGGTACTGCTGAGGGGCGCAGGAGCCTGAGGAGGAGTGCTAAATCTACGAACTCCTCTCGCAGCACTTTCTCCACCACTCTCTCGGCCACATGTGCAACACACAGGGGACGGGTGTGGGCATGTGGTGGAGGTGCATGTACAGGCACGTCAGAGTCAAGCCTACCTTGTACCTGCCGAGTTCAGGTCTTGTGCGCAGGCAATATCAGCATCCGGCTCGTGAGAGTCGTCCCCGGAAATGGCTTCTCGGATGGAGGAACGGATTAGCTAGCGGATCTCCTGGTGCTGCTGTTTGAAAACGACTCATGATAGGATGAAAAAGAAAATTCGCACAACACTGCTGATATTGCAAGCCATGGTGCTCAAACAAATTTGTTTGCATAGAAAGGTCTTGCTGCTGTTCTCTGCCAGCAAGGCTGCGAGTCCCACGCTTGCGCATGTGCCATTTTCCCACGCTTGGGGACGATGTACGATGACAGCCGGCGTTGCGGACTGCCTGCGAGGCGCTGGCCGCGAGTGCTTCTGTGGCATGATAACTTTGATTTGCCCGTTGCAAACCTACATGTATTGAGATGCCCCGCCAATTGTCACAAATGGCGAGGTTCCCTTCTTGGGGATTGGCACGAGATTACAGTCGAACCAATCCTGGGGGATCTCTTGGGCATCCCAGGCATATATCACCACATCCAGAAGAGCAGACATACACTGAGGTCCACCGGCATTAACTATCTCGGGCAGAATACCCGTTCTCCCAGCAGCCCTACCGCTCAGTATCCCGTTCACAGCTCTCTGGGGCTCTTCCAATGTCGGGACTGCAGCAATCCCATCCCATACCGGTTGCTGCTTGACCATGCTGAAGATGTCCATGTCCACCACGCTCTGAACATTTAAAACAACAGTGAAGTGCCGTCTGAACCTCTGCCCCTGCTCCTCAGCTGATGTGCACAGATTTCCATTTTCATCCCGAACACCAACCACAGGACTCGGGACAAGTCCACTCCGAGGGTGCTGAAGTATTTTGATGTCTTTCCAGACTCGGGCTGAATTAAAGCGACCTACTTCTATTTTCCTTACCTGTTCTGCAGAACATTCATTCTTCACTCGTCGCACAGCCGCTCTAGCCCGTGTTCAGGCCCGCTTATATATCGAGATAGTTTCTATAGTTACACAGACTGTGCAGTCGCACACTTATGGTGTAGTCGTGTAGTGTAGTGTAACGACAACAGGGTGTGTCAGATTTGTACTCTTGACCCTTTTGTTTTCTTTTGGCATCACGTATCCGAAACAGTTCTAGGGAAGTTTTTTGTGTTGAACCTGCTCGGTCGTTCCGAGGGTTCTCCCGCACCGAACAGCTTGGTACGATAATTTTGGACTCGATTTTCTCTATAATTATGAGCCGCGCCACGCTAAAAAGTGGCTTTGCGTTTCGCCAACAAATCGAGAAAATCACCAAAATGTCACAGTCGGCAAATTTCTTCTCGAGCGTAGTCGCGAAAATATTCATTTTCAAAGAAATAGGTTGCAAGTGGTACGATGATTTTGGGCTCGATTTTCTCTACATGAGCCGCGCCAAGCTAAAAAGTGGCTTTGCGTTTCGCCAACAAATCGAGAAAATCATCAAAACGTCACAGTCGGCAAAATTCTAGTCGAGCATAGTCGGGAAAATATTCATTTTCAAAGAAATAGGTTGCAAGTGGTACGATAATTTTGAACTCGATTTTCTCTATATCCTTTCCATCTTGTTCCTTTTCTGTTTCTCTTATTCTGGCTTTCATGTTGTTTCTCTTTGATCTCTTGGTCCTTCCATCAATCGATGTTTGAGGAGAGTTTCCTAAACGATGTCTCCTACCCTTTGACAAGAACCTTGTTGTTATGTCCCCTTGCGGACTAACATTCCATTACACTCATGCATTCTTACTGACACACACAAACACTAGCATTTGTAAGACATTCTCCTCTTGGTCAGGTAAAGTAACAACAACAACCATATGCGAGCATGCGCAATACAGTAACAAACGGTGTAGTAGATATATAATGACTAACTTGCATACACAACAACTGCCCCCTTTCAAGAATGTTCCAGGGAATATTCTACCACAATTAAATACCTCAAAATCGTTGAAGCAACACATAAAATAAGTTCATCAATCCACCGTACGTGAATTCTTAAACTTTGACACAGCACTACAATAACATAATCTGACGCAGGAATCCGTCAGTCAATATTAGCAATACCAAGGATCTTGCACACTATTGTACATGGTAATAATTACTAGTTCGCTAAACAGTCCAGCAATGACATATCAGGGAACGGCTCAAAGCTGTTCAATCAGTCTATCCGGACGAACACTACGCCGAGACGAACGTCTAACAGTGGTTTCACAGGGAGTATTCTCGACCTGTGGTAAACCAACTTCAGGAGCAGACTGCTCACAAGGAGGATCCGCCTCAACTTGTACAGTAGCAGACTGTGGCGAGACGCTAGCCGGAAAATCACTGGACAGTGACGACTCTCCTACGTCTGACAGCACTGGTGACGGTGACGTCTGATCGATTGTATCCAACAGTGGTTCTGGCAGCGATGCACTCAAGCTTGCCGGAACTGACCGTAGACGCAACTGGTCTCGGTGACGCTTCCACAACACATCACCCACTTGTACTTCATAGTTGTAGTCACTGAGGACACGCACAATTCGTCCCGGGACCCAACGATTACCTTTGCCGAAATTGAGCGCAAACACAGAGTCGATCTCTGTGAACGCTGGCTTGACGCGATTGCCGTCCTCATAAGCCTTTGCTTGTTGACGTACCTGCGAGGGACGCAGAGCACTGAGCCGCGTGCGTGGCTGGCGTCCAAACATCATCTCCGCAGGTGTTCTGCCGGCATGGTTGGGTGTCGTGCGGTACGTTAGCAGAAACCTGTCGAGCCGAGCTTGCAGTGGTTCGCTCGTTGCACCCATTTCCTTCAACTTCTGCTTCAACACACCCACATAGCGCTCAGCAAGTCCATTCGTAGCCGGATGGCCTGGAGCCGTCAGGGTGTGCACAATGTCGTTGGCACGGAGGAAAGCCTTGAATTCCTCGCTCGTGAATTGGGTTCCATTATCTGAAACAAGATGCTCCGGCAGACCAAACACAGAGAACACGTGCCGCAGAGCCGCAATAGTGGTTGCAGACGTGGCATTAGACATTGCAATTACATCCAGATACTTTGTGTATGCATCCACCACAACCAGGAACATCTTGCCCATGAATGGTCCTGCAAAGTCGATATGCACCCGTTTCCAAGGACCGTTTGGCCATGACCAGGTTCCCGACTTGGCAGGTGGACATTTCGCACTTTCTTGGCATTGAGCACATGCCTTGACCAACATTTCAATCTCTTGATCCACATTTGGCCACCATAAGTACCGTCGTGCCATTTGCTTGGTTTTGACCATGCCAAAGTGCTCCGTGTGCAAATCACGTAGCAATACCATTCTTAGTGATTTGGGTATGACAACTCGTTGTCCCCACAATAGGATACCATCTTCCGCAGACAGCTCATCCCTCTTATTGTGGTAAGACCGAAACGATTGGGGTACTGAGCTAGGCCAACCATTCACCACATAGTCGAGCACCTTAGATAGCTCAGGGTCACGAGCTGTTTCCGATTTCACTACGTCTGCTTTGATTATCGTATCTTCCTCCACTAGCAAGACACGAACCGTAACCATTTCCTCTGCAGACGGACTGATATTCTCACATGGTTGCCTAGACAGGAAATCCGCGTAGACATTTTCCTTGCCTGGCAAATACTTGATCTCATAATCATAGCCAGCTAGCATTAGTGCCCATTTCTTGATGCGAGCTGATGCAAGTGTAGGAACTGGTTCGTTGTTTCCCAGTAACTTCAATAGTGGTTGATGGTCGGTTTGAAGTGTGAAGTGGCGCCCTAGCAAGTATTTCTGGAACTTCGTAACACCGAAAACCACAGCTACGGCTTCCCGTTCGATTTGTGCATAACGCGATTCAGCCGGTGTCAATTTCCTTGACACGTAAGCAACCGGCAAAACATCACCATTCGTTTGCCTTTGCAATAGTACGGCACCTAGACCCATTGGAGAAGCGTCCACCTGGAGTGTGACTGGCTTCTTGACATCGTAGTGTGCTAATAGCGTATGCTCACACATTGCATCTTTCAAGGCCTGGAATGCATCTTCCTCTGCCTTGCTCCATTGCCATTTCATTTCTTTCCTGAGCAGGTTGTACAGTGGTGCAGCAATCTCTGCGAACCGAGGTACAAATTTCCGTTGAAAATTGGCCGCACCCAGAAAAGAGTACAATTCATTCACGTTGTTAGGCGGCTTTGCGACTTTCAAGGCATTCACTCGATCAGGCGAGGGTGCGATTCCCTGCGCGGTTACCTGATGACCGAGGTACGTTAGCTTATCCGCCATGTAGCTGAACTTCTTAGGATTGAGCTTGAATCCTTTCTCATTTAGGCAAGATAGCACTTGATCCACATTTTTCTCATGGATCTCCTCATCACGACCAGTACACAACACATCGTCGATGTAGCCCCCGCATCCTGGCAAATCGCTAAGGGTTTCTTCCATTACCCGTTGGAAAATAGATACGGCGCTGTGAAAACCAAAAGGGAGTCGTTTGTACTGATACAACCCCTGCATGGTATTGATCGTGGTGTACTTCCGACATTCAGGTGCTATCTCTAGCTGGTGGTAGGCTTGCGACAAATCCAGCTTCGTGAATTTAGACCCCGGGCCCAATTTGTGCAATAGCTCCTCAAGAGTGGGTAGCGGGTATTGCTCGCATTTAGAATGCAGATTGATAGTGCCACTGTAGTCACCACAGATTCTCAACCCACCTCCTGATTTCTCTACCGTGACAGTGGGGGAGGCCCATTCTGAATGCGTGACTTTCTCGATTATACCATCTGCTTCCAATTTATTCAGAGCCTCAACATAGCTCTCCCGAATTGACAGTGGTACCGGCCTTGCCTTTCGGTAAACAGGGCTCTCATCAGACACATGCAATTTCACCTGCACGCCTTTCACCTTTCCCACTTCTGAGGTGTCGAACAACCCTGGGTATTTCTCAATGAATTTAGCGCCAGACTTTTCGACCTGGTGCACTTCGAAAATTGATTTCCAGGGGAGTTTGAACAAAGCCATTGCATCTCTGCCCAGAATAGATGGACGGTTTCCATTTGTAACCCTCACCAATAGTGTGTGCAATTGTGTGCCCATTCGGAACTCCATTTCCGCTTCCCCGAGACAATTAATCACATCTCCAGAGTAGGACACAAGGTTGATACTGGATTCCATCAGGTTACTCAGCACACCATTGCATTGCAAGAAATCTGCGCTGCTGAGAATCGTGACAGCACTTCCTGTATCAATCTCCATTTGGATAGTGGTACCCATTACATCTAATGATACAGTGTACGGTAGTCGCCCCATTGCATTTACACTATACATGGTGACATCGGGTTTACTAGCACATGGAACGAACTCACCAATTTCTTCCGCGATGTGATGGACAGTTTGTCCAGACTTCTTCTTGCGGCAAGCTCTCTCGATGTGACCCACCGTACCACACGCGTGACACTTCACACTCTTGAAGCGGCACTCTTCCGGTTTGTGACCAGCCTTGTCACACCGAAAACATTTCTTGTCGTGCGACTTGAAAGTTGGAGTTGGCTTGCTCGTCGACTGGCGCGAACGAACGGCGTGGACGGACTGCGCCGTCAATTGTTCCGACTCTCTCGATGCAGTTTCATAGGCTGATGCCATCGTCACAATGTCCGCCAAACTTGAGGTCTCCTTTGCTTTCGACAATATCTCCTTCGTAACACTCATCGACTTCAACCCACTGACAAACTGGTCTCGGAGTGCCCTGTCCAAATACGCCTGAAACTTACAGTCCATGGCTGCTTGCTTTAGTCTAGCTGCATACTGTGTTGCTGACTCTCCATCCTTTTGACAAATCCTCTGGAATCTATGAGTCGCCGCCAACACACTGACATTAGGCTTGAAGTGCTCTGAAAGCAATTCTCCGAGTTCCTCAAACGTTTTCTGCGCTGGTTTGTCCGGCAGGCAAAGACTCTTCAGAATCGAGTAGTTCTCAGCAGAGAGTTGACTGATCAGGACAGCTGCCTTTTGCGTGTCCGCCGCTCTCTCCTGGTCCGCGGTTGCCCCAGCTGCGACTTGTCCAATACTGTTGGCGATAAAATAAAACGTGAGTCTCTCTACATACTCACGAAAATCACCTTTTTCAAATATTTCAAGCTTCGATCGCGACATCTTCGTCTTTTATCTTCGTCGCCAAATTGTTATGTCCCCTTGCGGACTAACATTCCATTACACTCATGCATTCTTACTGACACACACAAACACTAGCATTTGTAAGACATTCTCCTCTTGGTCAGGTAAAGTAACAACAACAACCATATGCGAGCATGCGCAATACAGTAACAAACGGTGTAGTAGATATATAATGACTAACTTGCATACACAACACTTGTGTTGACGAGCCTTGTTGGCCACAGTATCATCAACAAGGCCACTTTATGGTGTCATAGTTGTCTCTGAAACTTGGCGCACCCAGAATGATAGATATGAAGTCTAATTGGGATGCTTATGTCTCTGTGTCTTGCTTTTCATGATTCCACGCATTTTTCGGTATCTTGACGGATGTCATTCCTTGACCAACACTTGACAGCTGCCACTACCTATTGCGATAGTACGATCGCAGTACACAATGGACATGTAACCACGTCGGGTAACAGCATTCATTCTGTTGCCACTGTTACCTGTAACCGAGGTTATCTTCCACGGAATAAGAACCCAGTGACGTGTGTTGCATACAATCAAACATTTGGCAGGTGGAATAATACACGCGCTGGTGGAGTTACATGCGATCGTGAGTGACAGATTTTGCTTCCTCTGTGTATATTATGCCTATTGGGTGCATATATCTGCCTGGGCGCACAGTGCATACCAAGGTGACTACAAAATTTCACCAATCGCTCAAAACTTTTGTCCGAATTCAAAGATAGGCATGTCTATTCGTATCAAGAAAATATCAGTTGTCGGTTTGAAAAACCTGAGGAAGATCCGATATCCTGGACCAGAGTCAAAAAGGTATGACACTCGAAAGAAAATTATTAGCGCATGTCATCTCGTGCCGGCGTGAATTTGAAACACAAGCAAGGGTTTTCCCTGACTCGCTGCCCACACATGTACACATGGCACGCGTCATCTTGAAGTTGCATTTCTCAGCTCTCTCCTGCTAAAATATTGACCGTTCTGCGATCGAAATTGTTCAAATGGCTGAGAATAATGTTCTCACAGGTCAGGTATTGTAACACTCCCATCGCGCTGCGGCGTTACTCCTACGGCTCTATCAATTGTGAACTGGATAGGGCTGTGGTTGTCTTGCTGAGAGCTTCACGTAGAGGTTATTAGAATCCTCCGTACCACAAAGGAGAATCGTTGTGCTTTCGCGAGTCAAAGTAAGACAAAGGAGTTCTCTCTCTCTCTCTCTCTCTCTGTGGTCACTCAGCCAGCACAGATTCCAGATGTTAATGTCAACAACCTGGCGTTTTTCAATAGCCTCCGGACAGATGTATCTCTGGTGCCTAAGGAAAATCGCCAGAAATTGCTGGCAGCAATTTTGGAATTTTGGCAAGAATACCCAGCTGAAAAGATGGAGATCGTGTGCAGGTGTTTGCGCAATTCGGACCACAACATTCTGTAGAGTGGCGGCAGAAATGAGTACCATTAGAGGGACCATTAGCAAGCCGTGAAACGTCAACGGGAACGAGTTCATTATAACGCACGTGAAACACCACGTGATTTAGGATTAGCTTCTCGCGTTCACAACCCGTCTACTCGAGTCGGCTGCTTTCCAGTTTCAATCAGCTTTCTGATATTTTTTACTGGCAATGATTTTTGCGAACTTTTCCTTGAGAACAATTCTCAGCCCGACTGACTTTTACCCGAATGACAGTGAAAGAAACCCCATGACAGCCACATCGTCGATGGATGCGCTGAGGAGCTTTGAAATCCTGGCGCGGCTGGGGATGTCAGATCAATAATTGCTCGGAACGCGTGATGGCAATTCGCCTGAAGTATACTTCGACAGACCGTTCCCCGAGTGGCTCACGACTCACTGGTTTGGATGCGAGAAATATAGAGTGGACGGGCAGTCGTGTTGGCGAGGTGAGGGTGTCGCATTCGTACTGCGCGGACAAGCTTTGAAATCCTGGCTCGACGGGTGTGTCAGATCAGTAATTGCTCGGAATGAGTGATTAAAAGCTGTGTTCGTGACTGGCGCGTGTACGCGTGAAACCATGCATCCGGGTGTATTTTTGCTGACTTCTTGGATGTATTGTGTATGGTAATGAGCACCAGACTGACAATGACATTCTTGCCGTAGAATGTCTCCATACTCCTTGTCTGTCTGGTGCTACTACCCTGTGCACGTCTGACTGTTCAAAACCCGGTTAGTTGTTGAATTCTAATACATAACTTGTGCCCCCCTGTTTTCTTTGTTTCCCCTTAAACAGTAATCTAAAAACGAAATATAGCTCACAATCCGCAAACACATGATTGAGTAGTCTGATTGGGGTGTTTATGACTCTGTGTTTCGTTTTCTTGATTTCATTCTTCTTTTCCGGTGTCTTGACGGTTGTCAATCCTTTACTGATGCCTGACAGCTATCTCTGATTATTGCTCAAGTAGTACCACAATAAGCCATGGAAAGTTACATGTGTCCTTCCCTTCTGACCCCCTTAAGCGGGTTGGATTCGTTACCTGTGACTACGGTTACCTTCCACATAATATTTGGGCAATGAAATGCAGAGTCCACAATGCTACGCACGGCAAATGGGAGAACCTACTGCAGTGCAATGGTGAGTGAAAGAATTTGTTTATTCTGTGTTTAATGATAGCTTGCATAGCGTACTACCGGTAGGACGCTGGAAATCACGCTGAGAAAATGTGAACGCTTGAGAACTGATTTTTTTGAACTGGGTTATTGTAATCTTTGGACTCCTTAGCAGTGGCGCAAGACGCGAGCACATGTTCTGCGCACTGCGCATGCGCAAATTTTCATTGTCAAAATGCCTACATTGATTCAGGTCGGAACGCGAGTAACGGTGCCAGCGACGACTTTTGATCATGGTTTTTACGCACGCGATGAGGATCGATGGTCATTCTCCGCATATGGAGACAGCTGGAGAAGTGCGGAGTATTTGGGCACTGTTTTGAGTGTGACTTTTGATCGAGAACGATGCAGAATAAAGTGGGATTTGGACAGTACTACATCGATTGTAGCCGTTGCTGATGTTCGTGCAGCTGCAGAGTCCGACCCTTGCGACGACAGAGCAAGAGGTAAGCGTAGAATTGTTCGTCCCAAGCGTTTCGAGGACAGCGACAGCGATGTAGCCGATCAGCCTAGTAATAGTCGTACCTGTGCAAATAGTCGTAGTGCAAGTTCTGGATCTGTGCATGCTGCACGTTCTGCTCTGTCATCCAATGTTCCATCGAGAAAACGCCGCCGCTCTCCAACTCCGGAGCCTGCGGAGATACATTCGATTGACGGCGACGACGATACTTCAACCGATCGGCCTAGTAATAGTCGTACCTGTGCAAATAGTCGTAGTGCAAGTTCTGGATCTATGCGTGCTGCACGTTCTGCTCTGTCGTCCAATGTTCCATCGAGAAAACGCCGCCGCTCTCCAACTCCAGAGCCTGACCAATGCTTGTTTGACGACGACGATAATACTTCACCGTTGTCAGTAAATCTGACTTCCCAAGACCCCGTATCGACGCGGCGACAACCTGCACTAGCTGCACTCGACGGCGACGACAGCAGCTCAAGTAGCTGTTGCAGTGACGACGATAGTGATTCGGATTCATCAGAATGTAGCAGTAGTGAAGGATCGAGTCTTGAAGACACTCCCACTGTTCTTCAGGCACATGGTTTGGACTGGACATTGAGTGACATAGTGATCGATCAGTACAAGGATATTCCGTACAAAGCGAAAATAAATGCTGACAATTTGCACACAATGAATGAATTGGACGCCTGGATGCTGTTCTTTCCGCACGAGGAAATGGATGAGATAGTGAAGTGCACAAATGCTCACCTGCGTGACAAGCGGAAAGCTGTAACCCGCGATTAGTTTTACAAGGTGATAGGTCTCCTCTACCTGATGACGCTGTGTCCAGTACGTTGCCAACGGCGTGACCACTGGAGTATGACCGAGGGTCTCCTTCCAGCACCAGCCTTCGTACGTCGATACGGCATGGGAGCAAATCGCTTTGAGGAAATTCTTGCTGCCATGCACTTTCGTCCACCAGTCAGCGGAGACACCAGGCGCGGCTGGAAAATTGTGAGCCCCCTCATCGACATGTGCAATTTGAAGTGGCAGACTTCGATCCGGCCAGGCCACAAATTGACAGTGGACGAGTCAATGTTTGCTTGGTACGGTCGTGGTGGAGACATTGGTGGGACGCCCACAGTCATCAAAATCAAGCGGAAGCCAAAAGGTGTGGGCTGCGAAATTAAGTCCGTTGCTGATGCGTCCACCAACATCATGCTTGCGATGGTAAATCAACGAGGGCAAAGACACCATGGCTACCAAGAAGTGGCAGAAAGAGTTCGGTGCTGGAACTGCCACAACTTTGCGACTGACGGATACCTGGCATGGCTCGGGAAGAATCGTGTGCGGCGATTCCTGGTTTGCATCCGTCAAGACAGCAGTCGCTCTTATGAAGCTTGGGCTCTTCTTTGCGGGTGTTGTCAAGACGGCGTACCCAGCCTTCCCGTTGAAGCTCCTGTCCGCGATGTGTCCTTCTCCGAAAGGCCGCTTCGTGTCTGCAACCGCACAGAGGGACGGCATAGCACTGAATGCCGTGGCATGGTGCGAGACAAGAAGGTGCATTCGTTTGTCAGCACGTGAGGGACGACTCTTGCCGGAGATCCTGCCAAGAAAAAGCGGTATGATGACAACTTGAAACTGTACTTCAAGACAGTTGATCAACCGAAGTTGGTGGCAATGTACCACGATGGCGCGCCTTCCATTGATGTCCACAACCACCTTCGGCAGGATGGCTTGGCTCTGGAGCAAGTGTGGCCCACGGACACCTGGCACCATCGTGTGTATGCCTCAGTGTTTGGCATCATGGAGACAAATGCTTACCTTGCATTTTCCCATTTCTGCTGTGGCCTCGACAAGATCACCCACTCGGCATTCACCACTCGTCTTGCGGAGCAACTGATCCGCTACAACGCCCCGCAGCAGCCGCAAAGTCAAACAGGTGCTGCGGACCTGAAGCAGATCAGCCTGACGGCACCGAGCATCGGTTGGTATCCCTGTCCGAGGTCAGCGGCAAGCCACACACACAGCGTAAATGTGTTGCGTGCAGGCATGTCCGCGACTCGGGCAGGAAGGCGAGCTACTACTGCTCCACGTGTGGGCTGAATGCTGTGATGTGCTCTCCGGCCATGGGACGCACGTGCTTTCAATACCACATCGTACATGGCCTGCCACACTGAGTGAACGTGTGTTCAGCCTGCTATGCTCATGCTTGCATCTATATTATTTATTTTTCATTATAACTCCTTTTTTCTACTGTTGCCAAGGGCGTTCTACTGTTGCCACGGGACGTACGTGCTTTCAATACCACATCGTCCATGGCCTGCCACACTGAGTGACCGTGTGCTTAGCCTGCTATGCTCATGCTTGCATCTATATTATTCCCGTAGCTATGCAGAAGACGTTACTTCAGTAACGTCTGGCGCTAGCCAGGGTCCACACAGCTTTAATTTGGTGTTGGTGTGTTTGTTTGCGTCACGCCTGGCGCTATCCGTATCTGACGGCAAAAAAGCATAGGATGTTATAAATTTTTCAATTCTCCTACATGTATTTTTTTTTCAGGCATATCCTGGGATTCGAACCCGCACTATCGCCCTACATGCATTCCCCCATACACTTCGCATTCATACCCATTCTTCCAAGTTGCTTCACGTTATTATCTTGCGTTTGAAAGCCCTATTTGAATATTGCGGGCAGCTGTATGTGGCCAGCTGTGTTTGATGGTACGGTACGGTACGGGAGACGGTGTCGTATTACCCTCGATCGTACCTGTCCCGTACCTATCCCCTACCGTACCGTGCCATCAAAGACGGCTGGCCACAATGCATATTCAAATAGGGCTTTCAAATGCAAGATCACAATGTGAAACAACTAAGTTACTTGGAAGAATTAGTATGTATGCGAAGTGTATCGGGGGATGCATGCAGGGCGCGCGATAGTGCGGGTTCGAATCCCAGGTTATGTCTTAAAAAAAAGGAAATTTTTAAAGAATTTATAACATCGCTATGCTTTTTTTGTCTAGGTCATCAAGGCAAAAAGGCATAGCGTAGGGCCCTGAGCTTCCAAGCTCTCTCGTTTATTTTTCATTATAACTCCTTTTTTCTACTGTTGCCAAGGGCGTTGCCATGGTACCCGGCAATTCAACATTTGACACGGTCGTTATAATGCATTGCTTACATCAGTCAGCCTGCTATGCTCATCTTACATCAGTCCCGTAGCTATGCAGAAGACGTTACTTCAGTAACGTCTGGCGCTAGCCAGGGTCCACACAGCTTTAATTTGGTATTTGTTTGTGTGTTTGTTTGTTTGTGTCACGCCTGGCGCTATCCGTATCTGACGGCAAAAAAGCATAGGATGTTATAAATTTTTCAATTCTCCTACATGTATTTTTTTTTTCAGGCATATCCTGGGATTCGAACCCGCACTATCGCCCTACATGCATTCCCCCATACACTTCGCATTCATACCCATTCTTCCAAGTTGCTTCACGTTATTATCTTGCGTTTGAAAGCCCTATTTGAATATTGCGGGCAGCTGTATGTGGCCAGCTGTGTTTGACGGTACGGTACGGTACGGGAGACGGTGTCGTATTACCCTCGATCGTACCTGTCCCGTACCTATCCCCTACCGTACCGTGCCATCAAAGACGGCTGGCCACAATGCATATTCAAATAGGGCTTTCAAATGCAAGATCACAATGTGAAACAACTTGGAAGAATTAGTATGTATGCGAAGTGTATCGGGGGATGCATGCAGGGCGCGCGATAGTGCGGGTTCGAATCCCAGGTTATGTCTTAAAAAAAGGAATTTTTTAAAGAATTTATAACATCCCTATGCTTTTTTTTTGTCTAGGTCATCAAGGCAAAAAAGCATAGCGTAGGGCCCTGAGCTTCCAAGCTCTCTCGTTTAATGTTCAACATAATCTTCTTTTGTTCTGCCGCTTCCATGGGCGTTGCCATGGTAGCCTGCAGTAGTACTCGTCCAACCGCGTCCAAATTTTCAGAATTTCACCCAATGGCTCTATGTAGTGTGTGGTTTCAATTTTACGGAAGACACTGGTATATAGCCAGTGTGGCATGTCAGTGTATGATGGTCCTACCGGTAGGTCCTACCGGTAGGACCAGGGTCTATGCAAGCTATCATTAAAACATTGGGGGTATTCTTATCCGGACCTCCCATGTCCAGACTTCTGCATCAACCGTGCAACTTACAGATGGGTATCATGGTCCTAGCCAAAGGGAGTGTGTGTGTGTGTTGTGTGTGTGTGGGGGGGGGGGGGGGGGAGGAGGAGGCAGCGCCTTCCTACTCTGATTGAAAATGCCCCCCCCCCCCTTACAATAATTGTCAATTTTGTGTTTTTCATGCTATTCAATGAAAAGCAGTCAAATGTCGGTAACAGAAGGTTCATAAAGGCACACTTGTGTGGGGTGAAGCCGGCGATCCTCTCCTGCACGTTGCATTTTGCATGGCATGGTGATTTTGCAAAATGAAAAAAATGGGTCACAGATTACCTGTTTCTCCTGCCCCTGCCTATTTGGACCTGGCTAGAACCGGTGGGTATTGAGCTTTGCATATTGACAGTCCGCCACACACAGCTGCTTGAATGAAGCCAGATTCCATTTTAGTGGCATTCAATGTGGTTTCCTAGAATATTTTTGTAAACGAGCAAAACCATGCAATTTGCTCAAATTAGTTTTAACCTGTGATGCCCTTAAATATATAAACCTGCACTGGGATCAATTTGGAATAAAAATAGTAATGCATGCACCCAGCTGGGTAGTGGTAGCTGAGTCCTCGCTGGCACCAGTACTGCCGCAACCGAGTAGGGCGCAGACAATGAAGGGTCCGTCACTGGGCACGTAGAGCGATCGTCAGGTCGACACTCATGGACAGTGAGGCCTCCGGTGCTCCTGAACCATCTCTTACACGTCGGGCATTTCCTGCTCCCGATCTGATCGGCGATCTGCTTGCTGCGCTCCTCTTTGCACTTGTGTCGGGCCATACCACTCTTTGACAGTGACCAGCCACAAACCGCCATGGTGTTCGTGGTGGTGGGCGTGGTCCAGATAAATTCGCGGTTGTGGGCGCGGTCTAGATGAATTAACGCTGGAGCACGCCCCTCGTCATTCACTGTGCTCCTGTGGCAGGTCAAACCATGCCTCATCGCCCAGGTCTAGGCATCGAACATCTGCTCCCACGGCGTCACGCCACTTCTTTCGAGGGCCACAGGCAGGACGGGTCGGCAAGAGGGAGCCAAACAGCAGCTGACGCGGAGTACGCTCCTCCTCCATTCTGCACAGATGACCAGCCACTCCATCTGGCGACGCATGAGACGGGTTGGTAGATCGTCTTGTCTGGCGGAGTTCAGATTGCCAAAACCTCAGTGTTAGTCAAGCAAGATGTCCGTATGTCAAGTTGAGTGATACCCAGGATCAATCCCATACATGAAATCATAGCCAGCAATCGCATGTCACCACGTACATTGAAAATCAACATAATTTTGCGAATCGACCTTTTTTTCAGGATCACTTTTCAACGAGGACGAAGCGAAGTCGGCCGAACAAAGCCTAGAGGAAGAAAATCACCCTCTCCACTTCACCATCACGATACTGACATAGATACGAGATGAAACAACTAAAAAATCCACAAGAAAACTGTACGGCCATCATGACTTTGGTCTGACTTTGGTCTGAGAATTTCTATCACGATCAAAAATGTTCGAGGAGCACTCAAAAATAAGCCACAGACGTACCTTACTCGCTCTCTACTCCTTTTTCAAGGCACAAAAGTCGACTCTCCACTTTCAAACCAGGAACCAGACATACCAGTGGTCCTTTTCAGCTGCTCCACGAGCGCAGGAAAGGTTCACCAAGGGGCGCAGAGCAGCATCCATTCCAGAAAAATAGCTAAAATACGAGTGAGACTGCATGCCTGAGAACATGAGTACATGTATGAGTACATGCAGAAAATAGTCAATTTCAGCGTTTCTGCTCCAAACAGCAACTAGCTTCGACTAGAAACAAAGATTACACCAAAGGATCAAACAACAACCATTTTCTGCAGTTTTTTTGCAGATGGCTTCCTTGTGCTTGGCCCAGCACGCCAAAAATCACACCTGGGAGGAGTACAAAAATTACAACTCTCAGATGT
This sequence comes from Sycon ciliatum, assembly GCF_964019385.1. Taxonomy (NCBI): domain Eukaryota; kingdom Metazoa; phylum Porifera; class Calcarea; order Leucosolenida; family Sycettidae; genus Sycon; species Sycon ciliatum. The sequence continues at coordinate 5,002,335 of NC_088648.1, read as the reverse complement.
CCTCGATTGCTGGCCATGATGGAATGTCGAGAGGGCGGTTACATCCCGGCTCAGCGGCACCCAGCACTCACAGCAGTAGAGCAACAGGGACACAACACACACCTCATATACCTGGCACTTAGTGGCAACTGATAGGTTGTGATCCATGAAATATGTACAACGCAGCGCCCCAAAGGTCCTCGAAGATCCAGCAATGAGTGACTTGATATTATGAGCCGATCAAACATCCGTACATGTATGTGCGATGGAGCCGAGATACTTGAAGTCTGCCACGATCTCAACATTATCACCCACTACCATCAAAGGCAAGCGGTCATGTGCTGTGAGTCCGCAGACGACCGGCATGACCTTCGTAATCGCGAGATTCGCCTTCAGGCCATATGCGCCAGCAACCTGTACAAACGCAGCCAGAGCCTGTTGCGCACCCTCATGGGAGTGAAAAGCTTGAATAATGCGGACAAGTCTATCGGGGACACCAACTCTTCCCAGAACGAACCACAAACTTTCACAATTGACAGAATTGTAGGCTTTCCGTAGGTCTAAAAATACCAGGAACCCCTTGCATCGATGTTCATACAGCTTTTCCGTAGATTGACCTACTATGAAGACCATGTCTGTACATGATCAGCCTCTACGTAAACCACACTGGCTGTCTGGTAGTATAGACTCGGCAAGAATCTGAAAATGCTGCTGGATTAAAGAATCCACTGCCTTGCCCGCAACGTCAAGTAATGAGATGCTCTGCCAATTGTCACAAATGGCGAGGTTCCCTTTCTTGGGGATCGGCACGAGACTACAGTCGACCCAATCCTGGAGGACCTCTTGGGCATCCCAGGCACATTTCACCACATCCAGAATAGCAGACATACACCGAGGTCCACCAGCTGTAGTGATAGCTTGCATAGACCCTGGTCCTACCGGTAGAAAAAAAGAAGATAATTATAATGAGCAATAAATAATAAGTATAGGATGAGCATAGCAGGCTAACTGATGTAAGCAATCAAGAGTACATGAAAACCAGAGTGTGCAGCTTGGGGCCTTTTCTGCTATGGGTGTCTGTCACGGCGAAATTCCGTGATTACATCATATTTGGCCCAGATCTGAGGCGGGAAATGGCGTAGTGCGTACAACTGAGCTGCAGTTGTGCAGAAAGAGACCTGCTTGAATCCTGCTTGTACGCACTACATCACTAAAATGATGTAATAACGGAATTTCGCCGTGACAGCCACCCATCCGAGCTGCACACTCTGGTTTTCATGTACTCTTGAAGCAATGCATATAACGACCGAATCGAATGTTGAATTGCCAGGTACCATGGCAACACCCTTGGCAACAGTAGAAAAAAAGACGTTAGGCGAGACCAAAAAAATTAGTGATTCCCGGGCCCTCCCGCACCAAAATGGAGCCAAGGCCATTTTTTTTTGAACAGTTCATAATACATCTACAGTACCAATCGTGTGAGTAGATCTGTGACGTGGAGTCACACAAACCCGAGCTTTGCTTGTACGACTCCCTGATGTACAGATCAGAACCATCGTTGGCCGAAATACAGAAAAATTGAACGGGTAAACCGCGTGCCTGTTTTTTTGTGAAATTTGAATAAAAAAATAAAAATTACTGGAAAATACTGTAAAAAAAAAGCTCGGCATGGCATGCACATATGCGCATACACACAGTCATAGGAAAAAAATAAAAATTCGCCCGCCCGCACCAATTTCATTGTGGGTCCTGCCCGGGAATCTCGATTTTATTTTGGTCTCGCCTTATAATGAAAAAATAATAATATAATAATATGGAGTCGGCGTGGAGAAAGCAATTTTATTAGTGCAATTAGGAGTATAATCGATGCAGACATGGCCAAACAACAACGAGTTCATGGAATTTTTAAGGATTTTTATGTTATTCAAAATCGATTTTCGTGTTCCGCTCATCAGTGAATAGTATCGGAACTGAGGGTACTGTGTACAACAATAGAACATTTTATAACAGCATAATTAATTAAAAGTGTGAACAACAAAGGGTACGTTGGTAGGACTCTTCAACACCTGAACGCACGTATCAGACAACATGTGCCGTTGCACTTATTACCACCAGCAGCCAGAGCAAAGAGGCCAAAGCGTGGTAGGCCGTGTAAGAACCCGGTTAGCTCAGTAGACAAACACGCTGTGCCGACAGCGCCGCCTGTTCCCGTGCCACCACCGGCCCCACCACCTGGGGTGCCGTGGGTGGCTGGGGCTGGGGTGGGTTTGCCATCATTGACCTGGCCACCACTTCTCGACCCACTGCAAACGGCAGCGGAGCCTACTCTAGCACAACATCATCGTCCTGGAATGGAGGAGGGGCCACCGAGAGACACTGAACCTTCACCTCGGCAGTTGCCCTTGCCTCCGCCTGAGCCACCCCCTTTACCTTTGGTGACTACCGAGACGGTGGTCCCCCCGGTGCTGGGATCCACGGTGCCGACTGTGTCTGGACAGAGAGGGAGATCATCGACAAACCAAAATGAAACCAATATCCTCACCCATAGACCCAGAAGAAGCACAGCAAACTATTCACTTGAAATTTATGCACGGAATGGACTTGGCCCACGCAAAATGGACAGTGGAAATGGGTGTGCAGTAGCAGAGAACCCAGCAACGGTGACGCGGAGCAGCGGTCAGACGACTTGTGATGCTGGTGGAGATGATGGAGCCATGTTGGAGGCTGATAAGGAGTGCAGTGAGACTGAGCATCAAACGGATGATGAGGAAGTGACTGGTGATGATGATGGTGGTGATGAGGACGATGATGATGAAGATGAGACGGAGGACGAGGATAAGGCGGAGGAGGTCGAAGGAAAGGAGCGGGATGAGACGGAAGAGAGCGACGTGAGCAAAAAGTCAGCTGTATTTTGTCACTTGTTATCACGTCCAGATTGTCTTGGTGTGTACGATGATTCTCACTTTTCTGTTTTGTGCCGTGCAAGTTATGTTAAGCAGCTGAAGGTTCTGGAAGCTGTATGTATTCGTGTGCATAATCCTGTTCTTTGTAAACAAAAGAAGCATGTAGTCGCGCTAAAGTTGTTCTCGTAGCTGGTTATCAGATGTAAATGTTGTGTCATGTTGCACTGTATCACCTCTTGCTTTGTGGCTGCACTCAGTTATATACGTTAGCACTATGTTTGACACCTATTATGTAATGCTGTAGCACTTCCTTTGTTGTTCACACTTTTAATTAATTATGCTGTTATAAAATGTTCTATTGTTGTACACAGTACCCTCAGTTCCGATACTATTCACTGATGAGCGGAACACGAAAATCGATTTTGAATAACATAAAAATCCTTAAAAATTCCATGAACTCGTTGTTGTTTGGCCATGTCTGCATCGATTATACTCCTAATTGCACTAATAATAATATGGAGTGAGCATAGCAGGCTGAACACACGTTCACTCAGTGCGGTAGGCCATGGACGATGTGATATTGAAAACACGGGCGTCCTGTGGCCGGAGAGCACATCATGGCATTCGGCCCAGACGTGAAGCAGTAGTAGCTCACCTTCCTGCCCGAGTCGCAGATATGCCTGCACGCAACACATTTACACTGTGTGTGTGTGGCTTGCCGCTGACCTCGGTCAGGGATACCAACCGATGCTCGCTGCTGTCAGGCTGATCTGCTTCAGGCTCCGCAGCCGCTGTTTAACTTTGCGGCTGGTGTGGGATGTTGTAGCGGATCAGTTGCTCCGCAAGACAAGTGGTGAACGCCGAGAGGGTGATTTTGTCGAGGCCACAGCAGAAATGGGAAAATGCAAGAAAAGCATTCGTCTCCATGATGCCAAACACTGAGGCATACACACGATGGTGCCAGGTGCCCGTGGGCCACACTTGCTCCAGAGCCAAGCCATCCTGCCGAAGGTGGTTTTGGACATCAATGGAAGGCGCGCCATCATGGTACATTGCCACCAACTTCGGTCGCTCAACTGTCTTGAAATATAGTTTCAAGTTGTCATCATACCGCTTTTTCTTGGCAGGACTTTGGGCACATGCTGACAAAGGAATGCACCTTCCTGTCGCGCCATGCCACGGCATTCAGTGCTACGCCGTCTCTCTGTGCTGTTGCGGACACGAAGCGGCCTTTCGGAGAAGGACACATCGCGGAGAGGAGCTTCAACGGGAAGGCTGTGTGTGATTGAAAACTGCTTCACTAGAGCTTCGTAGAAGATGAAATTTTATTTATTTATTTATTCAACATCTTATGGCTTCCAATGGCAGCCAAAACGGGCAGATGTGGATGATAGCCAACCATGGTAAAAGAAGGAGAAGATTATATACATGAAAAGGAAACAGTTTAAAAAGCTATATTGATTAATTTTTTTTATTATTACGGTGCACTCAGTCATCAGCAGGCCCTCAGATTCACTTTAAATTCTTTCAATGATGCAGAAGTCTTCACTGAGTCGGGAAGTTGTAGCCACGCACAGTAGTCACAGAGTCAAGAGACACTTTGTTTCTGGTTGAGCGGCCCGAAACAAACCAGTTATAAGGCTTTATATGTTCAGGAACACAACCCAAGAGCATTCGATGAACCAATATACAGAGGCAAGTTAGTCGACGTTGCTCTAACGGAGTAGTCTGAGCTAATAAGTACAACTCATTGGAGGGAAAGGAAGGTTTCTTCGAGAACAAAATTTTTAGAACTTTCTTATGATGAACTTCAATGGAATTGGATAAGACCTTAGCTAGGCCACACCAGCATATTCAAACAATGGAAGGAGATAAATTATAGCTGAACGGCACGGAATAGAGAGATGTTTACAATGACTTTTAATATAGCCAAGAGCACGGCTGACTTTATTACAAAATGTAATGATAATTATTATTATTATTATTATTTTAATAACGAAGGTACGTGTTGGGTCGTAAGTATCCACGCAAACACACATCCAGTCAAAATAAGGCACTTGTCAAAGTATCCGAACGTTTTCGGTCCCTTCTCATCAAGGATTATACAGGGAATGGCTCAAGTTGGAAAGACTAAAACTTATATAGCGTAAAGATATGAGATAACAACACTCATGACAAGGTGGGAAATTATCAAGTTCAGCACGACACAAAACTGGAAGGAAATAATAATAGTGACAAGAACATAGTGAACAAATTAAGTTACATTGTTAACACCTCGACGAGGAGTAACACCAAACAATTGTAGTGACAACACATTTTCTTTCTGTACGCAAAGTTCAGGATCTAACTTACGGATATACAAAGCTTCTAACACAGCCAGATGCAACGCACATCTACCACGTGACAATATTGAGAACACATTATCACTGTACAACTCACGACAATTGGCACGGGCTGACAGATGTTGCTTGATGGACGAAGTGCGATTCTTAGCTCCGTTGGGTGTTGTCTCCTCCAATGTCCCGTCATCTCGCCTCTTCGCGGCATCACCACTATCCGTCTCTCTGCTTTTCCGCGGCCTTCCACGTTTTCTGACACTAGCCGTTGTGTGCGCGATGCCCAGGATGTTCTACCTACCCTTAGTAAAAGTAACCTTATCTATTTCTTTCAAAGCCGACAATGTGAAGATCGGTATGTAGGTAGAACCCTTCAGCACCTGGGCGCGCGCATTCGTCAACATGTGCCGTTAAGTTTTGTTCCGCTTGATGCGCGTGAGTGTCGTCCTCGCCGTGGTCGTCCTCCAAAATGTGCTGTCATGTCCATTCGTGGATCTTCCTCTTCCTGTGAAGATGTGACTGCATGCCTGTCTTCCTCCGCGTGTGTAGGGCAGGGTCCAGCTGAGAACAGCGTGAAAGCTGGTGAAAGACCGACACGTAAACCACCGAAATTGACAAAGGATCTGTCTGCGTCGGGAAGGGTTACGCGAAGCCAAGTAAAAATACGGACTGGTGAGGACGCACGTACAACGACAACGGAAGTGACAACAACAGTCAATATTCGAAAACGTGGTAGACCGCGAAAACGAACCTCAATATCGAACACCGGACAAGTTGGAGTAAGAAGATCAATAGAAATCCGCAATGGAGGAGACGTAGCTGAAAGGCCACTGGGCATCGCGCACACAACGGCTAGTGTCAGAAAACGTGGAAGGCCGCGGAAAAGCAGAGAGACGGGTAGTGGTGATGCCGCGAAGAGGCGAGATGACGGGACATTGGAGGAGACAACACCCAACGGAGCTAAGAATCGCACTTCGTCCATCAAGCAACATCTGTCAGCCCGTACCAATTGTCGTGAGTTGTACAGTGATAATGTGTTCTCAATATTGTCACGTGGTAGATGTGCGTTGCATCTGGCTGTGTTAGAAGCTTTGTATATCCGTAAGTTAGATCCTGAACTTTGCGTACAGAAAGAAAATGTGTTGTCACTACAATTGTTTGGTGTTACTCCTCGTCGAGGTGTTAACAATGTAACTTAATTTGTTCACTATGTTCTTGTCACTACTATTATTTCCTTCCAGTTTTGTGTCGTGCTGAACTTGATAATTTCCCACCTTGTCACGAGTGTTGTTATCTCATATCTTTACGCTATATAAGTTTTAGTCTTTCCAACTTGAGCCATTCCCTGTATAATCCTTGATGAGAAGGGACCGAAAACGTTCGGATACTTTGACAAGTGCCTTATTTTGACTGGATGTGTGTTTGCGTGGATACTTACGACCCAACACGTACCTTCGTTATTAAAGTATTATCCGCCTCCGACTTCTTGTAAAATTATTATTATTATTATTATTATTAACTGGTTTGAGGGAAAGAGACAAACGGGTATTATTATTATTATTTTAATTTTTTTAATTATTATTATCTATATGAGCCGACCAGGACATGGATGAATCGAACATTACCCCTAGGTGTTTGTGCTCCTTTACCGTCTGAATTTCTGTGGGTGAATTGGGAAAGGTGAACTTAAACATTGAGGCAGAAACGTTTGCCTGAAGCCTTCAACTGGACATCCAGGTGACAATCATATTTATCGCGTCTTGCAACTCTGACTCAAACTGTTTGACAGTTTTACAGTGGCACAAAGCAGCTGTATCGTCAGCAAACAATGACATTCCAGAAACTTGACTTGGCAGATCATTAAAACATACAAAACAAAAAGCAATGGTCCAAGAATTGAGCCCTGAGGCACCCCCGACAGCACGGGTAGCTTTGGAGAGTCTGCTCCCGACAAACTGGCTTCTCCCAGAAAGATAGCTCTCTATCCACTTTAACGGTGTGTCAGAAATGTTAAAGATGACTTGAAGCTTCCTCAAGAGACCTCTATGCCACACTGTGTCAAACGCCTTGGCAAGATCGAAGAAGCAAATGCCCATGTACAACTTTTCTGCTCTTGCTCCGATAACGTCCTGTACAAGGCGAGTCAGCTGCAGTGAAGTCGAGTCTCCACGTCCAATGACGTTGTGTCGATCCAGTGCTTTGCTGAAAAGAACTAATTTCGTTGTTCTTAGCCACCTATGTTTTGTTGTTCTTAACCACCTATATTTCGTTGTTCTTAACCACCTGTATGTTTCGTTGTTCTTAACCACCTGTATGTTTCGTTGTTCTTAACCACCTGTATGTTTCGTTGTTCTTAACCACCTATGTTTCGTTGTTCTTAACCACCTATGTTTCGTTGTTCTTAACCACCTAATTTTCGTTGTTGCAAATAAAATGTAAAAAATAATCACTATGCTATTTCGAGCATTTTGACATACATAGTCAGTACATGAGCCGCGCCATGCTAAAAAGTCGCTTAGCATTTGCCAACAAATCGAGAAAATCACCAAATTGTCACAGTCGGCAAAATTCTACTCGAGCGCAGTCACGAAAATATTCACTTTCGAGCATCCTTTCAAGTAAATAGTTTGCAAGTGGAGAAGAAGGAAGAGGCCATTTATTTTTGAGCAACACTTCTTCAGTGTTCCGTCTTTCATTGTTGTGGGGATTTCTTGGCGCTGACGGGGAAAACTTGCTCATTCATAGTGGCTGTGGTTCTCATCGTGGCCACGACTAGAGTGGCTGGTATACCTATGTGGAGACGTCTACAAGCAGCCCGACTATCACTCTGACAAGCTCCCTAGTGAGTTGGCTCTTGCTGCGATGTTCCACTTTGTTTCGGGTACCTTCAAATGTTCATGACGTGGCGTACTGTGCTCCAAAATTTCCTCATTTCAAGGCAAGTGTCACACAACGAAGCGATGCATTGACTCTACCTGCTAGCATATCGTCCCGTGGTGCTTCTACCACTACCTACACCAGGGAAGGAGAATGACATGGACAAGGACGGATAAAGAATCAGTGTCGCTTTTTAGCGATGTGCAATCTGCTGGACCTACGTGCAAGGGACCAATGGAGCTCGATCTCTGGCACAACACTACGAGCCACAGGAAAGGATTAATTCATGCTGGCGTGGGTGATTGGAGAGAGGATGACAGACTGTCTTGGTAAGATGCGAAGTTTCCCAGCCCAGCGAAAGTATAGTCACAGACTCACAAAATCGTTGAAGGATATGAAAATTCGTGTTGCGTGATGAAATGACAGGAGATGCATAGATCAATTATTTCTTCTTTCTTGGATCTTCTAATCAGAACACAAGTGCTCGTTCTTCTTGTATTGCTTCCACACCTGCTAAGCCTTGTCTCCACTTGGTGTCCCATGTTTTCTGGAGTAGGTCTTCATAATTATTTTCTTAGTTTCATTGACACCAGGCATGCTGTGACATGTGCGAATGTATGCTTATTTATGGCACATATACATTTCAGATGGGCACCAAAATTTCCTTGATGGAAGTTGGATAGGTAGACCTCACTTTGGCATGAAAAAGAAATTTCCAAAAATTATGCCTAAGCCACCTTTTTGCTTGGCTCGGCTCACATGGTACTGCATAGGGATAATTAGAAGTTCCAGATATTTCGAAGTTGGGGCCTGGAAATTTGAGGTTCGAATTAGAGGGAGTCTGCCACAGTATCATGAATAAGGCCACTTTATGATGTCATTGTTGACTTTATGATGTCATTGTTGACTTTATGATGTCATTGTTGTCTCTGAAACTTACTTGGCGCACCCAGAATGATAGATATGAAGTCTAATTGGGATGCTTATGTCTCTGTGTCTTGTTTTTCATGATTTCACGCATTTTTCGGTATCTTGACGGATGTCATTCCTTGACCAACACTTGACAGCTGTCACTACCTATTGCGATAGTACGATCGCAGTACACAATGGACATGTAACCACGTCGGGTAACAGCATTCATTCTGTTGCCACTGTTACCTGTAACCGAGGTTATCTTCCACGGAATAAGAACCCAGTGATGTGTGTTGCATACAATCAAACATTCGGCAGGTGGAACAATACACGCGCTGATGTTACATGCGATCGTGAGTGACAGATTTTGTTTCCTCCGTGTATTTGTATGCAAAATGTCACTCAAAGCGCCATTTCGTTCTTATAAAAGCACGGATGACCGCGATTGGCCCATATGTTGTAGTCTTTTAGACGCTGAGTCGACTGGTTTTGGTCCGAAAAGGCTGCGATGCAGCATTTGTCCCTTATTCCCAATCGAACATGCTTGAGCAAGCGGTCACGAGCTCCTGCGTACACCAGTCACCTGGTCACCGTGCCTGCAGGATGCAACTAGCAGCCTGTTTGACCTTTTTTGGGTGCAGTCCTGTCACTCGAGTTGAACTCGAGTTGAACCTTGGTGTGAAAGTTGTCACCTGCAGGCGAGTATTGACCCTTTACAAAGTGATACACCCCGACGCTGACCTGTGAACAAATTCCAATCATTGGAGATCATGTGAGGTTGGCTGCACATAGCACCGTCTCCAACAGTTCTAAGTCAGCTCCAAGTTAGTTCCAAGTAAAGTAGATCCCAAACATACCATGTACCATAATTATGAAGAGTGAAACACAACTAAAGAACCAATCAAAAGATGCAACAAGAAACGAACCGGCAGTGGCAAGCTGTGAACTAGCTGTACCTATTGCAGCCGCCAGGGCAGTTGCTGGTTGGCTGTAGCTGCTTGGAGCTGACCACCATCATCATCAGACACTATCACGAAACAGCAACTATTGCAGCGAAGCGGTGAAAACCTGCAAGAAAGCAAAAGCCATGGCATAGATCACAGACGCAATAGGAAAAGTCAGTGCAGGTCGTTCCCCCCCCCCCGTTAATTCAAGTCCGGTTAGTACATAAAACCAGTTTGTGCATTAGCGTGTCAGATATCCAACACCCTGTTGGTTTGTGAATATTCCAGATAACTGAAGCTTAATTATCACTGATCTACCAACACTTCAATTACCAACACTTCTGAACGATTTTCATACATGGTCACACATATTATCACAGATTGGGCTCATATTGATGTGGGAAATGTAGTCGTGTGTGACTTAAGGCCGATTCACAATACAACTTCTTGCGACGGGACTTGCGACGAGCTGCTACGAGCTGCGACAGCGACACGGTTCACAATCGTTTTCATGCTTGCGACATCCCGCCCTATAGGCGTTATAGGGTTAAAAAGGCCTTATGCACTAGTAGTAGAGTAGGTATGGGTTATAGCGTGGGTGTTTGAAAAACGACTTTCTATTCTTATTTCTGATATTTCTTACACACGTTACATCAAGTGTGACATCATATGCATGTGTGCAGGGGCAGGAAGATCATCGTACGTGCAACGTAGTGCTACTGTGCATGCGTCTGGTCATAGTCCCATAGGCTTACCATGCGGCTATCCAATATGAGTTACATGACCACAACAGTTGAACCTGCAGCACTACAACGCAACGCGAGTCAGATCAAAACTACATGGGACAGATGTTATTACTACACTCACAGGCCATACACTTTGTACTAATCTGGCATGTTTCGCTACACAAAGTCCATTCTTAGGACTAGTGTTGAAACGATCTCATCGGGTACTCGTTAGCTCGCTCGCCAGAAACTCGGCTTGTTTGTGCGGCCAGCTCGTTTGCACTAACGGACACCGTACACCGTAATCCGCACACATGGCAGTACAAGTCGAGCAGGGAGTCGGAAATATTTTTTACGACTCCTGGTCGATCGAGAGTCCAGTCCCACGCAAAGTGAAAATCACTCGCAGTTACAGTGACTGCATGCCGCCTGCACGACACTGAGTTGTTTCAGTTGTCGTTCCAGCTTTGGTGGACTCCACTGATGTCTTGTTCCGCATCTGCTGACCTGCTGTAGGGCAAACTTCTGTCAACTCTCCATTCGAGTGAAAGTTGCGCTCAGTCGTTTGGAAGTTTTCTCCCGCGATGCAGCGAAGAACAGGGCTACAGTCTTTGCAAAACGGTCTATTGTTACAAAGGCTGCTCAATGACGGCGCTGAAAAGACATCTCGACACCAAACAGCAGTCCAAAGTGAAGCAGCAGCATCCCCAAACGTCGGCGGTGATAATTTGGACCAGCTGAATTGAAAAAAATCGAACTTAGGAAAATATATATTTGAAAAATCATTATTTGCCACATCAATGAAGCTCGTTAGCTCACTCGATAGCTTGCTCGTTAGTGGAACTGATCGCTCGTTTGTTATAGATTATGCTCGTTTCAACCTTACTTAGGACCGCTATATTCTACTATGCGATAAAATTGCTTGTAAGAACAAAAGTGCACTTGAAATCCATGTTATGATTATGAAAACATGAGAGTTCATTCTTGTAGGCGGTGTATTCTTTTACACGACCACGCTATAACCGATATGCACTGTACTATGCACATGCAGTGCACGTGCACCCAGGGTCGAAATTGTACTCAATTTGTGTATGTCACGTGTCGCATGTCACAAAAGTTGAACTTTCTTCAACTTAAGGGCGATTCACAATACAACTTTCTGCGACGCGACACGCGATTTGCGACAGTTGCGACAAGAAACTGTCTGTCGCGAGCTGTCGCAATACACCTGTCGCAGAAGTTGAAGAAAGTTCAACTTTTGCGACATGCGACACGCGACATACACAAATGGAGTACAGTTTCGACCCTGGGCGCACGTGCACTGCTTGTGCATGAGGATGTCGCAAACATGAAGAATATTGTGAACCGTGTGTCGCTGTCGCAGCTCGTCGCATGTGTCGCAAGTCGCATGTCGCGTCCCAGAAAGTTGTATTGTGAATCGGCCTTCATGCGACAGGTGCCTTGCGACAACTTGCCACAGCTCGCGACAGGCAGTTTCTTGTCGCAACTGTCGCAAATCGCGTCGCGTCGCAGAAAGTTGTATTGTGAATCCGCCTTTATCCAGCGGTGAGTCCCTCCGGCTTGAAGGTTATCTGACAGCGTGCTGGCAGCTCAAGTTTCCCAATATGGTGCATTAAAGCACCCCGAATTTTGCCTTATTATCACCGATGGGGCTCATATTGATGTGGGAAATGTATAAACACAATTTTCGTATACGAAAAGAATGCCAAAAGAAAGGTATAATGTGCATGAACAAGGCAAAATCCGGGGTTTTTCAAAACGGTTTTCATGGACCACATTGGGAAACTTGAGCTGCCAGCTTGCTGTCAGATAGCCCCCAAGCCGGAGAAACTGACCGCAGGATAAGTCACACACACGACTGTACATAAGAAATCTCAAGTTCAGGAGGAAACGTGTTCACTTCCACCCAAATCTGTTGGTTACTACATTATACATCAGTACAGGAACCTCGTTAAGGATACATAGCATTTCATCCATGCCCACATGTGAATTACCTCAATAGTAGACAATTGCGGTTGGTCTGCTGGCCTCTCAGTGGAAACACATCCTGTTCCAGTTTCTTCTGGTGGACGCAATTAGCTCAGAAATCAGAGCGCACATCGCCAACCGCCAAGCTCTGTTTTTTTCTTTCTTATCTTGAGTGATTACGCAGCCAAGGCAGAGCATGCATCATGCACACTGTAGAATCTCCACTGACTGTGAATCGTTGCAACATATTTTTTATGAGCGTTCCCGCTCCTGCTGTGAAAATAAAAGTCTGCTTGTCCCTCGGTGCATGAAACTAGAACAGTTACAGTGTAGAGAACATCATTCCTATCATCTCCTCTGCTTGTGTATTCTGCTCTTCAAAACATGCCTTATCATCTCCTCTGCTTGTGTATTCTGCTCTTCAAAACATGCCTTATCATCTCCTCTGCTTGTGTATTCTGCTCTTCAAAACATGCCTTATCATCTCCTCTGCTTGTGTATTCTGCTCTTCAAAACATGCCTTATCATCTCCTCTGCTTGTGTATTCTGCTCTTCAAAACATGCCTTATCATCTCCTCTGCTTGTGTATTCTGCTCTTCAAAACATGCCTTATCATCTCCTTTGCTTGTGTATTCTGCTCTTCAAAACATGCCTTATCATCTCCTTTGCTTGTGTATTCTGCTCTTCAAAACATGCCTTATCATCTCCTCTGCTTGTGTATTCTGCTCTTCAAAACATGCCTTATCATCTCCTCTGCTTGTGTATTCTGCTCTTCAAAACATGCCTTATCATCTCCTCTGCTTGTGTATTCTGCTCTTCAAAACATGCCTTATCATCTCCTTTGCTTGTGTATTCTGCTCTTCAAAACATGCCTTATCATCTCCTCTGCTTGTGTATTCTGCTCTTCAAAACATGCCTTATCATCTCCTCTGCTTGTGTATTCTGCTCTTCAAAACATGCCTTATCATCTCCTCTGCTTGTGTATTCTGCTCTTCAAAACATGCCTTATCATCTCCTTTGCTTGTGTATTCTGCTCTTCAAAACATGCCTTATCATCTCCTTTGCTTGTGTATTCTGCTCTTCAAAACATGCCTTATCATCTCCTTTGCTTGTGTATTCTGCTCTTCAAAACATGCCTTAGCAATCACTCCAACTACAACTCCAACCACCACTCCGACCACCACTGCAGCAACAGAAGCCAACAACAACAACAAGCCGCAGCAGCAGCAGCAGCAGCAGCAGCTGGAGCCCGGTAAGGAGGAACCAGAAGCCACTTATTCTGGTGACTAGTCATACTATGACTTGGCCTTATGTGTTTGCTTCAAATTCCTTGAGTACAGTGCTTCTGCTTGCGCCAATTCCTGTCTCTCCACTGCGGATTAGTTTGTGTGTTAGCACACCCACCCTGTCCTTTGATCAGCACCCCCCCCCCCTCTCTCTCTTGATTAGCACACCAATCCTATCCACTGATCAGCACACCCACCCTATCCCTTGATCAACACACCCACCATATCCCTTGATCAGCACACCCACCCTATCCCTTGATCAGCACACCCACCATATCCCTTGATCAGCACACCCACCCTATCCCTTGATCAACACACCCACCATATCCCTTGATCAGCACATCCACCATATCCCTTGATCAGCACACCCACCCTATCCCTTGATCAGCACACCCACCCTATCCCTTGATCAGCACGCCCACCCTATCCCTTGATCAACACACCCACCCTATCCCTTCATCAGCACACCCACCCTATCCCTTGATCAGCACACCAACCCTATCCCTTGATCAGCACACCGACCCTATCCCTTGATCAGCACACCCACCCTATCCATTGATCAACACACCAACCATATCCCTTGATCAACACACCCACCATATCCCTTGATCAGCACATCCACCATATCCCTTGACCAGCACACCCACCCTATCCCTTGATCAGCACACCAACCCTATCCCTTGATCAGCACACCCACCCTATCCCTTGATCAGCACACCAACCCTATCCCTTGATCAGCACACCCACCCTATCCCTTGATCAGCACACCAACCCTATCCCTTGATCAGCACACTCACCCTATCCCTTGATCAGCACACCCACCCTATTCCTTGATCAGCACACCAACCCTATCCCTTGATCAGCACACCTGCTGTGTACGTGATGTGATAAGGCGCGCATGCGCGCCTGGGCTCGTGGCTGGTTTTGCATGCTTGCTGTGCTGGACTAGGTCCGAGAATGTGAGCTCTCTTTTCCTTGCCTTTCTGTTCCTTGATTATTACAATAACTGTACGAACCTGAGTAATGCTGTGTGTGGGCCCTTAGGGCCAGACATAACAATTGGCGACGAAGATGGCAGGACGCAACTCCAGATTAGAAATTTTCGAGACTGGGGATTTTGACGAGTATGCAGAGAGACTCAATTTTCATTTTCTGGCTAATGACATTGGCCAAGTTGCTGACGATGCAACCGAGACAGTACAGGCAGCGGCAGACAAGAAAAAGTGCGCCGTGCTGATTAGTCAACTATCCGGTCAGGTTTATTCCACATTGAAGAATTTGTGCCTCCCAGATAAACCAGGGCAGAAGAAGTTCGAAGAGTTGCTGAAGCTCCTCTGTGATTATTTCAAGCCCAAGATCAGTGTAGTTGCTGCCACCTATCAATTTCAGAAAACCCTGCAGAAGGAGGGCGAGTCTGCGATCATGTTCGCGGCTCGATTGAAACGGGCAGCCATGGACTGCAAGTTTGAAGCTTATCTCGACAGGGCCTTGCGTGACCAGTTCATCACTGCGATCGGTTCTACCAGCACGACGAAGGAAATCCTGGCGAAGGCTGAGGAGACGACAACATTTCAGCAGGTTGTCGACATGGCCACGGCTCATGAGACAGCTTTCCGCGAGTCTGAGAAGTTTTCAACGCAGGTTCATGCAGTACGCGGAGAGCCGGGGCTCGCCGACAACGCCACGTTCAAATCTGACAAGCCCTGTTTCCGCTGTGACAAGCTGGGACATCGACCGGATGAGTGCCACTTCAAATCTGCGAAGTGTCGTGCTTGCGGCAAACTGGGACACATCGAACGAGCCTGCCTAAAGAAGAAAGCGGCCAGGTCCGTCAAGCATGTCGGGACAACATCAAACCCCGGTGAGCTTGTTCCTTGTAATGATTCTGTACCGATGTTGAATGTGAATGCCACCATGAGTGACAGAGCTGTAGCACCGTACACTACGCCTGTCGAGCTAAATGGGGTCCAGGTGCACTTGGAAATTGATACGGGTAGCACCGTCACACTGCTAGGAAAAAATGATTTTCTGAAATGCAATGGCTCCGTGTCTGAGCTGGTACCATCCAGCATCACCCTATCTACATACACAGGAAATCCAATCAAATGTCTGGGTGAAATCGAAATGAAAATGGCTTTGGGTGGTGTAGAGGAGAATGTTCTGGTCAGAGTTACTGAATGTGGTGGTCCTTCTCTCTTAGGCCGGGATGTCTTGTCCAGATTTACTTTGCCATGGAAATCTATATTCAAAGTGGGCACTGGCGGGCAATCCACTACCGATTTCGTTAAGAAATACCCGAATCTGTTTGACAACTCCACTGTGGGTACGGTGCAAGGGGTGCAAGTAAAGCTGCACGTGTCAGATGAACAACCGGTCTACAAACGAGCAAGACCAGTACCTCTAGCAATTCGACAGCGGTACATCGACGCGTTGAACAAACTCGAGGCTGATGGGGTGATTGAGAAAGTGACGCATTCCGAATGGGCCTCACCAACGGTACAAGTAGAGAAACCAGGAGGAGGATTACGGATTTGCGCAGATTACAGTGGGACTATTAACAAGCATTCAGAATGTGAACAGTACCCACTCCCCACCCTCGAGGAATTGTTGCACAAGTTGGGCCCGGGAGGGAAGTTTACCAAACTCGACTTGTCCCAAGCATACCACCAGCTAGAGGTAGCACCGGAAAGCAGGAAATACACCACCATCAACACAATTCAGGGCCTGTACCAGTACAAACGCTTACCGTTTGGTTTCCACAGTGCTGTATCCATTTTCCAAAGGGTAATGGAAGAAACCTTGGTTGCGCTACCAGGCAGCGGCGGGTACATTGATGATGTGCTGTGTACCGGTGAAAATGATGAAATCCATGAGGAAAACGTGGACCGGGTACTCCATCGACTGGATGAGAAAGGTTTCAAATTGAATCCTGAGAAATTCTGTTACATGGCTGAAGCACTCTCTTACTTAGGTCACACGATCAGTGGGCAGGGCGTCTCCCCTTCAACAGCCAGGATACAGGCACTGAAAATGGCCAAACCACCACAGAATGTTGCCGAATTGCAATCTTTCATCGGTTCTGCAAATTTCGTGCGGAAGTTTGTGCCTCATTTCGCAGAAATTGCAGCTCCTTTGTACGACCTCTTGAAAAAGGGTGGGAAATGGCACTGGGAGACCACTCACGAGCAAGCTTTTGGCAAATTGAAAGATGCTATGTGTTCAGAAGCCCTACTGGCACACTATGATTTACAAAGGCCAACAGTGTTGCAAGTGGATGCTTCGGGAGTGGGCCTTGGCGCAGTCCTACTGCAGAAGCAGGAGAATGGTGAATTACGACCGATCGCATTCATGTCGCGTAAGCTGACCCCAGCAGAGTCACGCTATGCTCAAATTGAAAGAGAAGCATTGGCTGTGGTGTTCGGAGTGACCAAATTTCGCCAGTACCTACTCGGTAGAGAGTTCATAGTGGTCACTGATCATCGGCCACTCTTGAAGTTACTGGGAAATCACGAGGATGTCCCCACTCTCGCCTCTAATCGAATCAAGAAATGGGCATTGCAACTGGCGGCATATGATTACGAAATGCAGTATCTCGCGGGGAAAGAAAACGTCCATGCGGATTTTCTCTCGCGACAACCAATGCAATCTGTGTCACCGAGCGAGGAGGAGACCGTCACGGTACAGGTCTTGCTTATCGAGAACGACTCAATAATCAAAGCAGCTGTGGTGAGAGCAGAATCGGCAAAGGATTCTGTATTGGCTAAAGTAATTCGCTATACGGTTAATGGGTGGCCTGCTGAAATTGAGGAAGACCTCAAGGCATATGCTAGCAAGAGAATGGAATTGTCTGTGGAGAATGATATCTTGTTATGGGACAACCGGGTGGTGATTCCTAGCTCACTTCGAATGCTCTTGCTACGAGATCTGCATGCAGAGCATTTTGGCATGGTGAAAATGAAGCAAGTGGCCCGGCGCTACTTGTGGTGGCCCCATATTGACCAGGATATAGAATCTAAAGTCAATGCGTGTTTGCAATGCCAAGAGAATGCCAAATGCCCACCGGCAAAACCCGGTGTTTGGTCATGGCCAACGGGTCCATGGAAACGGATACACATTGATTTTGCCGGGCCATTTCTGGGAAAAATGTTCTTGGTGGTGGTAGATGCTTACTCTAAGTACTTGGATGTAATACCCATGGCTCATGCAACCAGTGCGACCACGATTTCTGCTTTACGCCATCTGTTTTCTGTGTTTGGTTTGCCTGAGCACTTGGTTACAGATAACGGCAGTCAGTTCACGAGTGCGGAATTCCAGGCGTTCCTGGATGGCAATGGCATTCTACACACAACAACGGCGCCAGGTCATCCAGCAACTAATGGCCTCGCCGAACGCTACGTTGGCGTCTTCAAGCAGAAGATGAAAGAAATGTCGAATACTGGTGAACCACTCAACGTCAGGCTCGACCGGTTTCTCTTAGCGCATCGAACAACGCCGACCACCAGTGGGAAGACGCCGGCGGAGCTGTTAATGGGCCGGCAACCGAGAATCCGGCTCAGTGCATTGCGGCAGTCTGAGAGTCATCGGCAGGTCAAGGTGTACCAGGAGAGCTTGACTACGCCAAAGTTTAACACCGGTGACGCTGTGTTCGCCCTGAACTTTGGTCGTGGAGCAACTTGGGTACCAGCTACTGTAGTGCATGTCCACAGCCCTCACAGTTTCGGAGTACAGGTGGATGATGTCGTCTGGAAGCGCCATAGGGACCAACTACGACCGCGGGCGGTGCAGTTTGGCCACGTACCCGTTTCGTCTTCTGCGGACCAGGCGGTCGCACAGCTGCCTACACCGACCAGTGACCCGCCGACAGTGCTAGATTCTCCTCTACCACTTCCGGACGCTAGCAGCAACAGTAGCACTTTCAGGCCGGATGATACGCTAGCCCCAGCAGCAGACGCCGTTGGAGTCGAGACGGCTCCCAGTGTTGTTGCACCGGCACCCTTGCGTCGCTCCGACCGGCATGTCTCCGCGCCCAAGCGCTTGATTGAGAACTGCTAAGTATCCGTACTATTGCCTTTGAGTATGTATTGCTTGTCCTGTTACTTTGATCTGATGCGGCCTGAGTGTAGGAAGTGGACATTTCTAGGCCAGATGAATATTCTACATGTAGGTCATGACGAACAGTCTTCACATAAGATTGTTTTCGTTTAATTCATTGAAACGGTTCCTTTTCCGATCTGATCTAATTCCCCAACGCTATGCAATATTGGCTGACTTTATCTGTCATTCCTACCTCGATCTATAGCTCAGCTCTCATGGACTATTCTGGAAGCTGCAGTAACTGTTATAAGTATATGTGTGCAATGTTTTTGAACTTTTTTGCTTTTGTATTATCTGGCC